>NC_068938.1:30933120-31233120 GCF_016801865.2 Culex pipiens pallens | reverse complement strand
TGGTATTCATTTCTTGTTAAAAATTAAATATTTTCAACGTTATTTGCGAACGACCCATTTCTAATGTGTCCGCGTGCTAAGAATTTTGCTTCCTTCTTTACCTCCGTGTGTATCATCCTGTAGAGATCTTCCTGTTTGGCAACATTGAGCCTCCTCAGCCCTAAAATGGGTCGCCCCATAAAGGCTTATTTGCAATTTTCGTGCTTCCTCTTGATTATAAAAATTGCAATCTACGGCCTCGAGGCACCAAAGGAGACGCAAGGACTAACGGTACTTTTGAGGTATGTTGGCTGGCTGGCTCCTTGCTTCGTAGTCTACGTCCCGAGTTTTGGGACCAAGTCATGTGCATGGCGAACAGAACTTTCAACACCAACAACAGTGGTGACTATGAAGCAGACGCTGCTGTTGACAGCGTCGTTGATGTTCAGACGAAAGTGAGAGTAATTTAATGTTTTGCTTGAATATTTTGAAAAATAAATGATTCCCCATAACCATGAACCAAAACCAAATTCAACTACACGCGAATGCACTTTGAATATATTAACCGTCCATCTGCTGACATTGGGAAGGTTAACGACTTGCTAAACAGCCATAATCGATGCTATCTAGCAAATCGCCATTTAGTGACAATCTCCAGTGCTCCTCACCACTCCACCTCACTCTCAAACATTTGAAGCATTCACCAACGGGCTTGTATAATGCCACACGACACGCACCCATTAGCGGGCTTGTAAAATAAAACTATTGTCCAAAAAAAAAAAAGCAAAACTCCCAAGTTCACAACGGGCACACTCGCGGTAGATATTTATGCATAGACACCATAAGGAAGCATCGCCGCTGAATATTAATCGCCAAATTTAATTCACCGAGCACCGCCAAAAATTAACCACCCCCTCCACCGACACCCCACCAACCATTAAACTCTTTGTCAGTCAGTCAGTTTGATTGTTTTGTGCTGCTGTCAGTCATTGTTGCGATTGTGTACCAGAAATTGCTGTCTGGTTGGGAGAGAACGGTTTCAATTTCGTATGCGCCAGCCAGCAATGGAACTCCCAGAAGAACGAAGAAAAAAATCGATTCGATTTACTCGCGGGTGTGTGTGTGTGCATTTATTTATATTCATATCTTCAATTCAGCAGTCTTAATTTTTCTGACGTTAGCTGAGCTTAGACTGCGACTTGTTTGGTGCACTGCTGTTCTGCTGTAGTCTCATCACGGCATGCATTAGGGTGTTCTTTTCATTTTATTACACCCTAAAATGCATTTTTCTGCATTGATTATCAGTTTTAGTATGTTGTTTATTTTATTTTTTATGAAAGTACAACGTATAGTACCGCAAAAAAAAAACAAAAAAAAAAACTCTGCCATGCCGTTATTGACAACACGGCTATTCGACAAATTCTAGATGACTGTTGAATGGGACTAACTTCATTTTTCGTAAAAATTGTTGATAGAAAACCAATCAAAGACTCCACACAATAATGAACAATTTTGAATTTTACGATGAGTTTTGGCAAGCACAAATGTTTGAAATTTTTGTTTGCTATTTAAAAGTTAGGCCGTCGCAAATATTTTTCGAAGCTTATGTCCAAAAAAATAAAGTTTAAAAATTAAATTTACGGGCCACGGTTTTAACATCTGAATGAAACAAGTGTTTTAAAATTCATTGTACACCTGTCCAGTTGTTTTGCCGAAAATTAGTTTTGACGAAAATTTATTTTTTTTGCAAAAAAAAATAAAACTTTTTGCGGTGCTGTACATTGGAATTGGAACCAAATGATTTTAAATTTTGGATGCGTTTTTACTGTTTTATAGTTTTATGAATGAAATACTTAAATTTACACAAGATACCGTATTTTGTGAAAGTACTAAAATGTTCATAATTTGCAATATCAGTATCAAACGATTTTAAATTGTGCATGCATTTTTACTGTATTAAGGTGTTACAGTCCTAGTATTTTTGGAACGTAATACTCTAGTTTTAACAAAATTTCGTATTTTTCTGAAAATACTCAAATTTTCATAATTAACAACAATGAAAATGCATGCAAAATTTATATTCGTTGAAAGTTTAATTGATTTAAAAAAAATACGGTATATACTTTCAAAAAATACGGTAATTTGTGAAAATTTGAGTTTTTCATTCCAAATACTCTCAAAAAGTGAAAATCCATGCATTATTGCTTGATTATGAAAATTTTAGTATTATCGGAATAACCTTAACGATAACGATAGGTTATCGTTATCGCCCCGACGATAACGATAGAACTATCGTAGCAGAACAGAAAATAGATTTGACGATTGTCCACAATTCATAATAAAAAACTAACCTAATCCACCTATGTGGTTGATGCCTTCCTCACTTTTTACCAAAAATGGGTAATATGAGTGGTTTGGACACACATTTCAGCTTTTTTTAGATCCAGAAAAAAACACAGATATCACTTAAGTGGTCATAACTCGAGACAGGGTGGCCAGATCTTCAATGTTTTGGACTCTTTGGAAAGGCCTTTCAATTTCCTAACCAACGATGGGTTGGATGATGGATCCGGACATAGTTTACATACATTTAAGTGAGATCCGGCTTCAAAAAAGTACATAAATATCACTTAAGTGGTCATTACTCGAGACAGGGTTGCCAGATCTTCAATGTTTTGGACTCTTTGGAAAGGCCTTTCACTTGCCTAACCAACGATGGGTCGGATTGTGGATCCGGACACAGTTTACATACATTTAAGTGAGATCCGGCTTCAAAAAAGTACATAAATCTCACTTAAGTGGTCATTACTCGAGACAGGGTTGCCAGATCTTCAATGTTTTGTACTCATTGGAAAAGCCTTTTAATTACCTAACCAACGATGGGTCGGATGATGGATCCGGACATCGTTTACATGCATATAATTGAGATCCGGATATTTGTGAAATCACATTTTTATACATAACTTTTGAACTACTTATCGAAACTTCAAACAATTCAATAGCGATGTATGGGACCCTAAACCAAGTCGAAAGCAACTGGTTCGATCAAAATCGGTTCAGCCAGTGCTGAGAAAACTCAGTGAGAATTTTGGTCACATACATACATACACACACACATACACACACACATACACACACACAGACATTTGTTCAGTTTTCGATTCTGAGTCGATATGTATACATGAAGGTGGGTCTAGGAGCTTTCAATAAAAAGTTCATTTTCAGAGCAGGATTATAGCCTTACCTCAGTGAGGAAGGCAAAAATGGATTATTGTTCATATTTGGGGAGAGTGAGTCCAAAATTTAAAAAAAGTGAATGAAATTTTGAACATTTTGAAATCTTATTATCAAATTTGGCTGTTGTCAAATGATTTTTTTATTAATTATTTTTAATACTAAAGTATCTTCTCTGTAAAAATGTTTTAGAAATTGTCAAAATTAATTATACTAATTAAAAAACAATAAAATCTATGTCTTTTTTTACAGACTTGTCAAACACCAAAAAATTATTTGTTGTCATTACTGATCCACCCTATCGTTCAGCATCGCCTTCACCATCGTCTGCCAAAACGGCTGATGTTCGTCTCACCCAGTTCAGTGAATGTGTGTTGCACTGTCAGAAGCAACAACAAAAAAAATTGGTTAGTTAGTTGCGTGAGTCTCACTGTGTGTTTAGTCGATATCGCGGGCGCGCGCCTTTAAATTTGGCTAAAACGCCACGACGAAACCGTATCAAGCACTTTTTGATTATGCTCCTGCTCTCTGTAGGTCATCATTTCAATTCTCCAAACAAAAACTTGGAATGGAGGACGCAAAGAGTGTCAATGTGTAAACAATTCTAATTCTGTGTTTGAGACCTCAATGGTTGAATTGTTGTTTTTGCCCAATGTTTGTGCCAGACTGTAATTGAGTCACCCCTCTCTCGTTCTGTCCTCTGAACCGTTGCATCCCAAAATTAAACTCATAGTTGATTGCATTAGAAGGAGAGAACTTTTTGGAGCATTGCATGTAGCAACAACCATCAGTCGAGACATACTCGAGACAATGGTCGAATCACAAAAGTGCTCTTCAAGCTCATACACACGAAAAAAGACAACGAGGAACCCCCTTTTAAATTAGGAAACACACACACACACACACACCCATATATTAACATACAATTTTTGTTAATTTAAAAACATAACGACGATTGACCTTGAAAGCAGACGCAACAAAAAAAAAATGTTTCACAAATTAGCAACAACACACACTTTCCAGCGACGAGTTGGCAGACCCTGCGACGTATCGACGGTATGGTTTGTGAGTACAAAACACTGTTATTTTATTAGAGTAGTTTAGTTTTAGTTTTTTTGCGTGTTACTTGCCAAGTCTTGATGACGATTTGATGTGTCTGCAAATTAGTCAACCCCTTTTGGGTTTTCTGGGCTGTACTGGGGGTACTTCGAGTGACACATAACAACATGATGGATGGATTTCGACGACTGCGCCAGACAGTACAATTTTGCATGAATTTGTTTTCTGCATGTGTTACTGGCTGATTATGATATCGATTTTCGTGGAAATTCGTTAGCTCCTCTGTGTTTATTAATTTGTTTGAAAGGATATTTTTGAAACTATACATCAAAATTGGAACAAGTCTGATATTGTTGATGGTAATTGATGGTCTTTTCTCAACGAAGTTTTAACAAAATTACGTAAAAGATTACTTATTCACAAAGTCTTATGCACCATGAGTTTCCTGGATGTGCGACAAAAGGTCGAAAGACAGGTTGAATGGACAAAATGTCGAAAGGGTAAATGGTCGAATGTGGCAAAGCGAAACACAATTTCTTTCAAATAACACAGCATCAGAGAGTTTTTCTATTCCATAAAAAAAGTTTTGTGATACTATTGAGAGATGTCCTATTCTTTCTATTTTTAAGTTGTTCAATTATTTCAAACATGATCAAGTGAATTCATCCATTTTTTAGAAACAAATCATTCTTGATGGTTGGAATATTTGTGTTACTTTCCTTTCTTTCAAACACAAGCAGTTCCATAAAAAAAGAAAAAGTCTTACTTACTAAATATTTTGAAAGTTTTCTTTATTTTTTTATCAGTCTTTGATGGTCGTCATAGTTGTTTAATCTGATACCTTAAATATTTTTTTTTTACAATGTTTTTTTTATTGTCTTCTTAAACAGTAAAAACCCCTCAAAAATTCAATTAAAATAGAAGTGATATTAACCACCCAAAACACCTCTTTACAGCTATTCTTCAATATGCATGCATAAATGCTCATTTGAAAGTACCGTAAACCGGGATGACATTGATACACCCAAAGGAAAAATATATCTCAAAATCTGCAACATTGGATTTGCTGCAGAAAATGTCATATTTTATAACATTTTTTGCAGCAAGCCCGTAGATCATTTTTGCCCGCGTGTAAAAATTTCAACGATCTGCAGTTCTCACCAACACATATAAAGCTGGCCCGTCCCCGAGCAACACTCCAAAGAGATGCATATGTTGGTGCTCTTTCACTCACTTTTCATCAAGCGTTCATGGCGCGGTGGTAGCGTGTCGGATCAATAACCAAGAAGTTGGTGGTTCAATCCTCGTTCTGCTGAGTGTTTTTTTTTTGTGAAATACAACCAAAAAGTCGTCGGTAATGTCGATAATTGTCGGTAACGGGCAAAAATGTCATACTCCTATATCGCAAAAAATGCATGAGGACAGATTTCATGCAGATTCTGATATACTTTCATGCCGCCATGCATCACAATCATGCGACTGCCAGTTGGGTGTAGGATTTTAATTTATTTTTTGGAATATTTTCCAACTGGTAAGGCTTGTATTTCTAAAACATGTACGGGGTAGGCCACACTAGGTGCATTAGTTTGGAAAGAAAAAATCAATAATGTTAAAAAAAATGTTGCGTTGAAAATTCTTATTTTAAATTCCGGGGTGACTATCAATAGTTTTTCAAGCTTAAATTTAGGTTTAAATTGTTCAAATTTTGTTTTTACGTCAAAAATACATTCACTTAGGTTGCTGATATAGTATTCAATTCAATGTTTATGTTTAGTTAACTAAGTTTATGAACTTTTAATAAATTACATAGAGATTTTATGTAAAACTGTTTAAAAGGCATAATTTTGCCTAAAATTCGTCAAAACTAGTTATCTTTGTAAAATTTTCGATTCAAGTTGCAATTTAAACTATATTCGAGGCAACGGTATATAAAATTTGTTCTACTGAAAATGACTTAAAATTTTGAGATTTTTTTTAACTATGTTTCAAAAACGCATAATATTTAATATCTTAAAACTCATTATACCGTTTCTTACTGGAAAATTGTCCAAAGAATCCGCAAATCGATTCCTTTTCCTAATTCAAAAAAAGTTCATTGAAAAAATTATGATACTTGAGAATATTAAAATAACGCTTATCATCAACATTTTCCTAATTATACTCAACTAACTTTTAAAGCTTTTCAAAATTTCATGAAAACCTCTTCTACAATTACTTAGAACATTTCTCTACCACGGTCAGTATGATTCCATACCATTCCGTATGTCTTTAATTTGTACTCTTCATTTTGCGGAAAAATCTCAAACCTATCATAGCCAGCCCGTTTTACAGTGTATCTCGCTGAAAAAAAATATTTAAAAATAATTCGATTTAGAAAACAAAACTGTTTTCAATTTTTTATATCAAATTTTATTAAGAGGCAGTATTTGTAAATATTGCTCGGTTTGTTCTAGAGGTCGTATCGAGGTGCTCCGATTTGGATGAAACTTTCAGCGTTTGTTTGTCTATGCATGAGATGAACTCATGCCAAATATGAGCCCTCTACGACAAAGGGAAGTGGAGTAAAATGGGCTTTGAAGTTTGAGGTCCAAAAAACCTAAAAATTCTTAAAATTGCTCGCATTTCCGTAAAACTTCATCAATTCCAACTCTCTTAGATGCATTCGAAAGGTCTTTTGAAGCACTTCAAAATGTGCCATAGACATCCAGGATTGGTTCGACTTTTTCTCTTAGCTTTTGCAAATTACTGTCAAAAATGGATTTTTTTAAAACCTTAATATCTTTTTGCAACAGCCTCCAACACCCATACTCCCATAGGTCAAAAGATAGGTAATTACATGCACTATAAGCCTACGGAAATAGCTTTTTGGCCGATCGCAGTTTTTCTCAAAGTTTTTCGATTTTTCTAGAACAAACATTTTACAACGTTAGTTTTTGCCCTGTAGGCCGCCATAGCGGCACTTTTTGGTATCAATTTTGTCATATTCGAAATCCTCGGACAATTTCACGTATGTTATAAGTATTGGAGTTGTAAATTTGATTTAAAATATAATTAAATAAAACATTTTTGAAAAAAGAAATAGATCTTATTTACCCTGTGATCAATACGTCAAATGCTGTATCAAGTAGGCGAAAACCTGTTTTACCCCTAATTAAACAAATTGTTAAAAAATATTTTAATTCATTCTTAATGGCATTTTTTCCAATCAAATTTACAACTCCAATACTTCTAACTTACGTGAAATTGTCCGAGGATTCTGAATATGACAAAATTGAGACCAAAAAGTGCCGCTATGGCGGCCTACCGGCCAAAAACTAACGTTGTAAAATGTTTGTTCTACAAAAATCGAAAAACTATGAGAAAAACTGCGATTGGCCAAAAAGTTTATACCATAGGCTTATAGTCCATGTAATTACCTATCTTTTGACCTATGGGAGTATGGGTGTTGGAGGCTGTTGCAAAAAGATATTAAGGTTTTAAAAAAAATCCATTTATGACAGTAATTTGCAAAAGCTACGAGAAAAAGTTGAACCAATCCTGGATGTCTATGGCACATTTTGAAGTGCTTCAAAAGACCTTTCGAATGCATCTAAAAGAGTTGGAATTGATGAAGTTTTACGGAAATGCGAGCAATTTTAAGATTTTTTAGGTTTTTTGGACCTCAAACTTCAAAGCCCATTTTACCCCACTTCCCTTTGTCGTAGAGGGCTCATATTTGGCATGAGTTCATCTCATGTATAGACAAACAAACGCTGAAAGTTTTATCCAAATCGGAGCACCTCGATACGACCTGTTACACATTGGTGAAAAACTCGCTCTTAACTGAATATAATGGTAAATTGATTTTCCTGCGTTGATAAAACATTATGTTTGGGAAGGTTGAAAAAAGTTCAGAAAAAAAAAGATTGAAAATTCCAGTTTTCCCTAAAATGAATAATTCCGAAACTTATGATGGTAAAACAACTCGGCTGTTAAATAAATAATTTTACAGCAAATTATTTTTTTATGTTCAGATATGACTCTAATGCTTTAAATTTAATTTCAAAATTTTAAATCCAAGATGGCAGCCAAAATTGCGGTGATGAAATATCGTGACAATGTACACTCAAATGTCTCAGAACTCTAATTTGAGAGTGTCTCGGGGTGGCATGAGAAAATAAATTATTTTTATTTTACTATGAGGATCGTAACTACATTTTTCTTAAAGTTATTTGTAGTTACAGAGGATCTTTAAAGTAAAAAAGAAATTCTTTCCCAGTTCCTGAGGGGAACACCCGTGAAGAGTATCGGGGCCGGCATTTCCAAAGCGGATTCAGTGGTAGTTTTTAACTCAACTTATGTTAACATGTTAAGGTTAATGTTAACATACCATAGGTCGCCTTCCTAAGGTGTCGTTGATAAGGTTCAGTTTGTGACGATGCACAACCTTCCCTTTACTAAGCAATTGAATCCAGAAGAGAAACGATCACCCGTTGTGTTGGTCCGAGCTGGGTTTTGAACCCCGATCTACCGCTTACCAGGCGGGAGCGTTACCACTAGGCTACGCGATTCGGATCTTTAAGGTCCAGAAAAAAAAATAATTCGGAAATAGTTTATTTTTTATGCAAAAAGTTGCAAAATGAAGTTTTACAGCACGATTTGTACATTAATCCAACGATGCTCGGCCTAGACATATTCATTATTTGTTTTTCAATATTTACTGATTTCTACGTCAAAGCTTATAACTGGAACATATTGAATACATAATTTTCATAAAACATTACAAAAAAAAATCCAAGTACATAAAGTTAAATTCGTGATGATCTCACCGAAGGTGAGAGAGAAGAATATTATTATTCATACACACAGAAGAAACCCTTCTCTCCTCCTCTCCCCAAACCCGACTCCAAATCTCTCAAAAATTGCGTCGTGCTTCCTTCTTCCTGTTTCAAATCAAATTATTTCCCTCCGTCGCCGGTCCGGACACTCCGGCCGAAATTGGAGAATATCTTCTCGCGCGCTCCGGCAATTTTGGGGGTTTTATTTTCGGCCGATTTAACGAGCATACTGACACACTGACTAACATTTTAATGCATACACACACGCACACGCCACTCCAGAAATGCAGCCCAGAGAATACACTTTTCCTTTCCGCTGAGCTGCATTCGGATGTGATGACTGCGCGCGGAGGAAATCTCGCGGTTCGTGGCGACGATCGGATTCTTTGTTTTGGCTCTCTTCGCATCGCGATGGAAAGTAAAACAAAATACAATGTTCAAAATGTACAGAAAAGAGCACGTAAGATTTTCGGGCAGCGTCGTTTTAGTGTGTAATATTTTTATTTTTAGTCCTCTCTTGACTTGTGTGGCTCGTGGAATATCACGAAACTCGCCAAGTACAATAATACACATAAAAGCATAAAATCGGACCGGGCCCGGTTTTGATTGCATTTGCCGTGTCTGCCGGGGAGAATCCCCACAAGCAAACACAAGCAAATGGGAAGATGCATTTTAGTGGTAATTTAGAGAGGAATTTAAGTGATTCTTTTATGAAAACGGAAATTTATTTTTATTTGCAGCGGACATGCAACCAGATTAATCGTAGCGTTCGGCACACCCTCCTCTTGAGTGTTGATTTTCTTGATTATCTGGAAGAGTGCTTGTGTTGTATGGTTATTTTTTAAGAATGATTGCTTACTATTGAAACTTTTATAAATATTTATGATTTTAAGATAAAACTCGTTTAAATATTTCGTCCAGTGATTTTTGGCATGTTTTTAGATTCTTAGACAGGTGCATCAAAGATTATTCATGACAACCCAACCAAAAATTGAAAGCATTTAAAAAAATATTTATTCCAGATTTCAGAAAATTTCATGATAATAGTTTTCGAATCTATAGACCTTCCAGGTGAGTCATAGAGTTTTGAAGATCTTCCAATCCATTCTTTAGTTATTAGCACTTTATTAACATTTAGAATTTAGAATTACAGTTTTTCAATTAGGATCAATACATTTTGGTTAAGATTATTTGGAATCAATGCTGTAATAGTATACCAACGTTCTTCAACAGTGGTTCTCAACCTTTGTCGATCAATTCCCCCCTTGGTTAATTTTCATGAATTTTATTCCTCCCTTCAATTTTCAACTAATTGGTATCAAATGAACACATAATTTTGCTTAAAAAAACAAATAATAAAAGATATTTTTTCAACATCTTTCCATAACCTTCCTGCAAACCTCTCATAATATCAACCTTAATTATTTTTTTTCTTAAAAAACTAACAAATAAGAAATTATTTATCAAATATTTTTATCAGATGTTGCTCTGGATTAAATGTTTAAAGAAAAACTAAAACTAACAAAATAAAAAAAAAATAATCTCTTGCAAAAAAAAAAAATAAGAACGACTCCAGATCAAAACAATTGCTTATTTTCAAGAAATGCTCATGATTGAAAGAATCCGAAAACTAAGCTCAGTTCACTTTGAAAAAAATATGTGCAAATTACATGAAGCAAACATATTTCAGAATTGCTCATCTTTCGAACAATATGAAAATTCACAATAATTCGACAGTGAAATTTTTCATTTTTGTCAGCTACATCTTCAAATATCTTCATAAATAACATTTAAGAAAAAAAACTGTCGGAAAAATTTCACAAATTTTACAAGAAATTCTAAAATATATGCAAAGTTTCAACGAAAGAACCAGATAAGTATCGAGGATTTTGGCAAAAACATTCAAAAATATTGAATTTCCATTGCATCCTCATTCCCCCCTAAGAAAGTCCAAATTCCTCCCCAGGAGGGAATTCCTCATGCATTAATAAACACTGTTCTATACCAAATCTACCCTGGATTTTCCCGAGCAGACGAAAATAACTTGGGAAGGTCAGTTTTTGATATTGTGAGAAGATCGAAATATGTTATTGGGATGATCGGATAAGTTGTTAAAATAAAAAAAATAATAACAAAGATTTATGTTATTATGGAGCAATTCCATGCCAAATAGGGAATCGGTTGTACCCGACCCTCTCCGATTTCAATGAAACTTTGTAGACATGTTATCCTACGCTTATATAAGCCATTTTTGTGTATATGGAGCCAGTTCCACACGATAATGACATTTGAGAAGGGCGTAAGTGTTTTAAATATTTTTGTAATTCGGAATTTAAATATTTCTGTATCTCGAAGCCGTTGCATCGTATCAAAAAGTGGTCAAAGGCAAACTTGTAGGAAATTTGACGGGCTTTTCGATTAAAAATACACTGAAAAAAAAAACACCCAACTTTTATGAGATTTTTTGATTTTTAAGTTTAAAAGTCAAATTTGAGGGGGAGCCCACGATTTTTTTTCGTTCAAAATTTTTGTGAAGATAGCCTAAGATGTTACAAAAAGACTCACGAAAAATGCAGGATGGAGCAACTCACCTAAAAAAATACAAAAATCATTTACTGAAACTGTTTTTTTGAAAAGTGCTCTAAACGTCAAAATTTTCAAAAACCGAATACGGGAATCGATTCTCCAGACAATTTTACATAAAAGTCTCCATATTGATCATTGTCCTAAGTCCAATCCTTGTGAAGTTACAGCGGTTTTAAAAATAAAAATGTAGAAAAAATAGGTTTTTTGATGGTTTTTGGCAATTTCTATATGACAGACTTGATTTTTCAGTCTCGTAAATATTTTTACCGGAAAGCTCGTCAAATTTCCCATAAGTTTGTCTTTGACCACATTTCAATTGGATGTATGGGCTTACAGATATAAGCTAATTTACTATCCAGGTTACTATACTACACTGAAAAAATATGATGTTTTCAATTATGAGCAATGTAATTAGCTTATATCTGCAAGCTCATACATCCAATTTAAATGTTGTCAAAGACAAACTTATGGGAAATTTGACGAGCTTTCCGGTAAAAATATTTACGAGACTGAAAAATCAAGTCTGTCATATAGAAATTGCCAAAAACCATCAAAAAACCTATTTTTTCTACATTTTTATTTTTAAAACCGCTGTAACTTCACAAGGATTGGACTTAGGACAATGGTCAATATGGAGACTTTTATGTAAAATTGTCTGGAGAATCGATTCCCGTATTCGGTTTTTGAAAATTTTGACGTTTAGAGCACTTTTCAAAAAAACAGTTTCAGTAAATGATTTTTGTATTTTTTTAGGTGAGTTGCTCCATCCTGCATTTTTCGTGAGTCTTTTTGTAACATCTTAGGCTATCTTCACAAAAACTTTGAACGAAAAAAAATCGTGGGCTCCCCCTCAAATTTGACTTTTAAACTTAAAAATCAAAAAATCTCATAAAAGTTGGGTGTTTTTTTCTTTCAGTGTATTTTTATCGAAAAGCCCGTCAAATTTCCTACAAGTTTACCTTTGACCACTTTTTGATACGATGCAACGGCTTCGAGATACAAAAATATTTAAATTCCGAATTACAAAAATATTTAAAACACTTACGCCCTTCTCAAATGTCATTATCGTGTGGAACTGGCTCCATATACACAAAAATGGCTTATATAAGCGTAGGATAACATGTCTACAAAGTTTCATTGAAATCGGAGAGGGTCGAGAAAAAAGTACCTGAAAAATTCCTGTTTTGGGCTGGAATTGCTCTATGTTGTTATTGCAATAACAAACCAATAACACAGAAAGAATCATGAAGGAATAACAACATTTGTTATTTTGTGCGGAGAGGTGGAGCAGCATAATAACAAAAAATGTTATTTTTTGGTTTATTTGTAATTTGCAAATAAACCTGCAGTTGCCATTACTCCTCTGTACTAGTCAGGGCTGCAGAGTTGGGTACCTCCAAGCGACTTTGAATCCATACTTTGAAGACAACTCCGACTCTGGATGCATGATATGACGTCAACGACGACTTCAGCTCTCCAAAAATACCCGTCACAGATTCCGACACCAAGTAAAAGTTGCTGAAAATTTGCTGAATCCGATGCAGTCTCCGAGGTCTCACTCCAGCTCGAACTTCAACGTCAGCTCCAACTTCCTGGCTCTGTGAAAATAATAACAGTTTTTGTTATTCACACTTCAAAAATTCTCAGTAAATAAATCAATTCCGTTAGGGAATATAACAAAGTTAAAAAAAATGAACTCTCAATAATTAATTTTATCGGATTAATTTTAGCTTCAAACCCCATTTCATGGTAAAATAAATAACCCCGATGAAATTGGTCAAAATTATTTCATAGTTCTAGCCAATTTTAGTAATAATAATAAAAAAAAACAACTTTCAAAATTTCAACATTTCAGAATAATTTTAGCTTAAGGCTTCCATTTCATGGCCAAAATAATGATACCGACGAACTTGGTCAAAATTATCCCATATTTTTAGCCAATTTTTGCAAAGTCCCTTAGGGGGAATATCAAATAATTAAAAAAAAATCAACTTTCAAAATTTCAACTTTTTAGAATAATTTTAGCTTAAGGACCCCATTTCATGGCCAAAATAATGACCCTGACGAAATTGGTCAAAATTATCCCATGGTTCTAACCATTTTAAACAAAGTCCTTTAGAAGGTATATCAAATAATTTAAAAAATCAACTTTCAAAATTTCATCTTTTCAGAATAAATTTAGGTTAAGGACCGCATTTCATGGCCAAAATAATGACCCTGACGAAATTGGTCAAAATTATCCCATAGTTCTAACAATTTTAAACAAAGTCCTTTAGGGGGTATATCAAATAATTTAAAAAATCAACTTTCTAAATTAAAACTTTTCAGAATAATTTTAGCTTAAGGACCCCATTTCATGGCCAAAATAATGACCCTGACAAAATTGGTCAAAATTATCCCATAGTTCTAACCATTTTAAACAAAGTCGTTTAGGGGGTATATCAAATAATTAAAAAAAATCAACTTTCAAAATTTCAACTTTTCAGAATAATTTTAGCTTAAGTACCCCATTTCATGGCAAAAATAATGACCCCAACGAAATTGGTCAACATTATCCCATATTTCTAGCCAATTTTAGCAAAGTCCCTTAGGGGGTATATCAAATAATTAAAAAAAATCAGCTTCCAAATTTCAACTTTTTAGAATAATTTTAGCTTAAGGACCCCATTTCATGGCCAAAATAATGACCCCGACGAAATTAGACAAAATTATCCCAAAAGAAAAATTAATAACAGATTGTGTTATGGACACTTAGAAACTTCTCCATTTGTGCGATTTATGGTAATTTTATTTCTAAGTCAGTATACCGAACGAATAACAAATTTTGTTATTAGGAGAGTTTTTGAAATGTATAACATTTCCTCTTATTAACATGTTATTAAACATTTTCAATATAATATCACTTCAGTACCAAATTTTGTTATTTTATCAGAAACTGTTATTATTTTTTCTTCTTGAAGTTGAACTTCAGGATAAAATAATAACACGTTTTGTTATTTTAACAGGATTTGTTATTGAAATATTATTAATTTTGTTATTACCGTCTGCCCGGGTTGAAAGATTTAATTTTATTTTGAAAAACTTCCTTGATTTCCGTTGATAAAAAAAATAATAAAATTTGAAAGCAATATTCAAAGCATTGCACTGGAGTGAATCAAAAATATTGAAATCTTAAGAAATTAAGTTTGTTATCTGATATCTTGTCGAAAATTAATCTGTTCTGAAAAGAGAAAATAAATGTCAAAACATACAAATAAATTGTTTTGATTAAAAAAGGCTGAGCAAATATTGAATAGATTTCCATTCCCTGAACATGCTTTAAAGTGGACATTTATAATAATTACCAAACCTTTTGGTTCTCATGACTTGTATTAAATTGTGACTCTGAATTTCATGATTTTATGTAACAAATCCAAATCCTTGAACACACTCAACAAATAGCGTGCCTCCTTTTTACTCCACAATCCAATTAGCCGGTACCGTTAGCCAGAGACTCCATTTCCTTTCAATTAACTCCGTATTGAACCGCTTGCTCGCTGGCTTGCCCACAAACCGTTTTCGGCGTTCGATCTCGGCCACACATTCCACATGTTCCTCGCCCGGTCCCAAAACATAAACCCAAAAGCAGACGACTATGCGAAAGCCATGCAGCAGCAGCAGCTACGAAAACCGTTTCAGATTCGTTATGCTCTTCCAGGAAACTATCCAAGGACAGAGGATGGCTTCCTCCTCCCTCGGTCCCCCCCACCAGAAAAATGCACCTCATTTCCACCCCTTTCTTACTTGACTCTTTCTCACTGAGCTTCAGTTAGTCCAGTTCCAGTTCTGAGTGGAGGTTGCAATTTTATGCTTCTGCTCGCTCGTTTTGACTCCAGTTCTTCCTTCTGGGCTCTCAATTTCTAATGTTTGCCCGCCGCGCGATGATCCTCGGGGCTGCTCCCCGTTCAACACCCCTCGAACTTCCCCAACTGTTGGCATAAATTGAAGAGTCCTCTCGGGGTATCCGTGAGTTAACCCTTGACAAATTTCTTAACAAAAAAATGTTTTGATTAAATCGTATTTTATTTTATAGAAAAAAAATTCAAAGTATGACATAACTGATCTAAGAATCAAATTTGTTAAGTAAGAAAAATGATCGTTGGGTTGCAGAGGGTTAAAGGAAAACGCAACGCAAGAGAGACCAGTTTGGATTACGTTTAGGAATCATGAACCTAACCAAGCAGAATCGAGCGCTCCTAGCTGCCGGGCACAACTCTTAGCATATTTGTACACGCGAAGAGAAGTCGCGTCCTGGCCGCGTTGGCCGTCATCATCGGCTATTGGGGTGTTAGTCATCATATCGGTATCCTTCTCCGCAGTTATTGAAGAGGTGGGGTGGTTGAGGAGGGGCGTTCAGATGATGGAGGGTTTGCACGCTTGATGCATTCAAAATTACGGCTATTAACGAAATTTAATTAGTTTTTACCTGGTATCCAGCGAAGGACACAACTTCGCCGTTGCCGGGATGGCCGGGAATTGCTCCAGGGGAGATTATTGGGTAGCCGTTTCAGAGGGAAAGTTATCAATCGGAATCGGGATGAAATTCGAAGAAGGACTCACTGAGAAATTGCAAGTTTGTAACAAAACTGAAGAACGTGGTAAATAAACCTTCCCTAGGTAAACGACATTTTAAGTTTCTTTTTTTTTTGCATTTTTGGTTAAAGAGAAATACAGCCCAGACTCGATTATCCTAAGGCCTTGACAAAATTTCACTTTGGATAGTCGAATCTTCGAATAGTCGAATCACGATTTGGTTATTGTCTTTTTTATAATGTTGAACTTAAGTCTGACCCCTTGAAAAATCTGCAGAGATTTAGAATGTATAGATCCAAGATGGCGGCCAAAATGGCGATGATGAACAATTGAAAAAAATGCATTTTGAAAATTGAAAGGCATACACTATTCAAATTTGACGAAAATTGAGAGAGAAAAATATGATTTTGTATTTCAATAGTGATTTATTTATCCGAAGTCCCACATAAACCTTCGGTAAAACGAACTTCGGATAATCGAAACTTCAGATAATCGAGGCATCGGATAATTGAGTCCGAACTGTATATAGTTTTTTTTGCTTCGATTTAAAAAAACTCGTTTACTCAACTAGGATTGAAAACTATACAAATTGGTTTTTTAATATAATTAATTTTCAGAGATATTATTATTATTTAAAAAATATTTGCCGTTAAGAATTCCAGACACATTAGAGCAGTTCTCTAAGATTTCGGTCATTCGATTTTTTTTTTGTATTTTTTAATCCAACTGAAACTTTTTTGATGCCTTCGGTATGCCCAAAGAAGACATTTTGCATCATTAGTTTGTCCATATAATTTTCCATACAAATTTGGCAGCTGTCCATACAAAAATGATGTATGAAGATTAAAAAATCTGTATCTTTTGAAGGAATTTTTTGATCGATTTGGTGTCTTCAGCAAATTTGTAGGTATGGATATGGACTACACTGAAAAAAATTGATATGTATGTATGTATGATCCCCATACCCGCAGGCAACTTGGTCCTGGAACACATGTGAGCGCTAGGTGAACAATTCGATCATCTTTTACTCCGTAATCTGTACACCCACGTGCATAAGTTTTTTTGCACGAATTTTAGTGCTACAAATACCGGCGCATAGATCAAAATGGTATCCCTCTACCCTCCCCAAGGCGCCAGAAATTTGTAGCGGGTGTAGGGACACTTTGCATAGACGCCCTTGCTCCCATCACGTCACTGAGGGTATGGAGCGACGAGAAATTAATAAGCATGCCCCCTCAGTCGAACCTTCATTAGAGAAGCAGGCAATCCACAACTCACAGCGAACGACCAAGGGAACACCCTACCGCGTATATAGTAAGATTGGCGTGGTTGGTCTTTAGTGAAATGTATGGATGTTAGAGTGGATGGAAGTGTCAATTGAAAATAAAAATGGAAAGCTCTCACCAAATACGAAGAATCTTCGAAACCAGCTCATTTCCGATCGTTTCGCCACATGTCACATGAATCATGACTTTTCTTGAATCCCTGTCTTGATCAGCAGAGCTTCCGGCAGCAATCCTAAAACCGCACGATTAACTGCAAGCGACCCACTTTAATGAGGATGGATGATGATCACCACCCACATCTGCTTCGACAATTCTTGAAAAACGACGTCGCCATTCTGGAATTTATGTTGGTCGAACTGGAACCACAGGCAACGCTCTAGCTGATGGCCACTTCGTGAAGTTACCCAGGTCCTGATCTTCTTGTTGCCGCTGACATTTCCTCCCGGTGGAGCAACTCTGCCGAGTCATGAAAGTCGTATTTCAAACATTTCACCGAAAAAGTCTGCCTTTCACTTCTATCACTTCAACTACAAATGTTTTGAACCGAAAATTATAGAGATCTCCGTATTTTAAGAAATTTAACACTTTTAAAGACGATTAAATGGAAAAAAATGACAGCGCTCAAAAAACGCGTCCGAACACGGGCACAGATTGCTTCGATCCTCCGACTACACTGAAAAAAATTGATGCCCAAAAAATGCCAACTTTTCAGAAATTTCCAGGTTGTGCAAAAAATCTTTGACCGAGTTATGAATTCTTGAATCAATACTGATTTTTTTCAAAAAATCGAAATATTGGTCTCAAAAATTTTTCAACTTCATTTTTCAAATTTGCAACCAAAAAGTACTAAAGTAAAATTTTGATTAAGTGCACCGTTAAATCCATTTTTAGGTGACTTTTTCGAAAATAGTCGCAGTTTTAATTTTTTTTAAATAAGTGCACATGTTTGCCCACTTTTGAAAAAAATATTTTTGAAAAGCTAAGAAAATTCTCTATATTTTGCTTTTTTTGACTTTGTTGATACGACCCTTAGTTGCTGAGATATAATTTCAATAGGGTCAAACATTCAATATTACGCCCTTTTTAAATATTTGTCTTTTTTTTAATTTCGAAAATATTTTTTTAGAAAAGATTGGAAAATTTCACGAATGTATCATATTTTAACATTGTTAATCGGACCATTAGTTGCTGAGAAATCGACATTAGAAGATGGTGGGTTGTTTGGGTGAGACTTAGAAAACATCAATTTTCCTGGTTTTGAACGTTTGCATGGCAATAGGGGAAGGTGGGGCAAGACGACCATATGGGGCAAGAGGAACAATCGCTCGAAAGGCCGTAATTTTTACAATTTTGATTATTTCCAGTATGAGGAATTGTTGCTAGCAATGCAATTAACTGATTCTACTACCACATATCCGCCAAAACGACGTACACGCCACGGGGCGTAAGATTTAATTAAGTTTTTCTCTAAACCTTTGTTTTCTTATAATATTTGGAAAGTACAAAATAAGGCTTAGGGTTCGTTTTAAGGCTCATTTAATCAAAATGCTATGTTTCCTAGATCAGTAGTGTCCCTACCAATGACTTGCACCTTTTATAAAGTATGATTTAACTTTTAGTTATTTTTGTTGAGAGTTTAAAAAAAATCTTGTTCAGGTGGGGCAAGTGTACCATATGGATTTTTAGTATGGAAAAAAATACGAATTGCTGCAACAACATATTTTATTGGGAAAAAATACATAAAAATACTTAAAAACTGATAAACAATTGTTAAAAAAATTGTCCATGCAAAATATAGTGATATTTTTAAAATTTCCTTTTTTTCATCTGAGTAATATTTTTTTTCGTAAAAACGATCAATTTTTTAGTAAAATATTATTATTTAATCTAAAAATGAAAGAAACGTTTCAAATATATTCTAATCTGATGTATCTAAGTGATAACAGTTCACTTGTTAGCAAATTGACATGTTGTTACATGAATTGATCCTCTTGCCCCAACGGGTTGTTCGTCTTGCCCCACTAGTTGAGAAGAACGTACGGAAAATCAAAAATTTTAAAATCAATTTTTAACATTAAAAAACATTTTTTTTTAACTTTTTCTATCAAAGTCTTAGTCAAGACCTGGAATAAGATGATTATGAAAAATCCGACAGATTTTTTAACGTTTTTTTATAACGAGCATTTCCTAAGCTTGTTACACTTGCCCCACTTTCCCCTATCTCAGCAACTAAGGGTCGTATCAACAAAGTTCAAAAAAGCAAAATATAGAGAATTTTCTCAGCTTTTCAATTTTTTTTTTCAAAAGTGGGCAAACATGTGCACTAATTTAAAAAAAAATTAAAACTGCGACTATTTTCAAAAAAGTCACCTAGAAATAGATTTAACTTGAAAACGGTGCACTTTATCAAAATTTCACTGAGGTACTTTTTGATTGCAAATTTGATTTCATATCGAAAAATGAAGTTGAAAAATTTTTGCGACCTATATTTCGATTGATTCAAAAATTCATAACTCGGTCAAAGATTTTTTGCACAACCTGGAAATTTCTGAAAAGTTGGCATTTGATGTCCTCTAAAACATATTAAAAAATCAAAAAAATAAAAATAGTGTTTTTTAGCAAATCAAGTTTTAGTGACAAAAAGTTAAATTTTTGTTAAGTTAAATTTTAATATAAATAGATAACATTCTTTTCAAAATGAGGAGATAATCCTTCAGGTCAACCAACAGTATTCATTCACAGTGATTAACTTTCTGAAATTAAGTCAATGCTTATTTTACCTCAATTTTTTGTCTACCTTCTCTTCAAAATTTTCCTATAAAATCAGGATGCAATAGAATAGTTGAAAAGGATAATTTTCATCGAAAAAAACTATTTCGAATAAAGTGTTCAACGTTTATTTTTAACCCATATTATCAAATAAGTGCATTTTACAACTTTTGAATTTGTGACCACAGGTAAAAAAAAAACCGATACGGCAGTAAAAAATATGTTCATTAATTTATTACTTTTGATTTTTTTACAGTAACGCAACTCTAATGACGTTTTGCAATATATTTAGTTCAAAAATTGTGAAAATTAGACTTGAAATAGGAAAAAAGTAATTTTATATTTCTATGCCCCTCGCTCTCCTCGACTTTGACCAGAGCCGAGGGACAAAAACATTAAATAAAATTTTCACAAGCCTAGTGTTTTAACTTTTTTTGAAAAAATAAACAATCCATTTAAAAATGAATACTTCGGTTCTATTATTAAAGTGAGGTTCAAAATGTGATGAAATTAAAATATAAAGTTGTGTTTAACTGTTTCTGATTATTTCGAAAAAATCTGAAATACATTGATGAAAATTGTATTTCAATGTCAGAAGCTACCAAAACAAGTTCTGACATGTATTTCACATAAACACATTCAGAATCTCGTTTTCAATTCGAGCCTAACCTTTTGCCAATATTCTGACCAATAAAAACGAGCATTTAATCGCCAGCGCAAAACCGAAAATTTTGTGCAAATAAAATCGAAAACCCCCTCAAGGTCACTCAATTGATGTTCACATGCACATGGGTCCGGGTCCAGGCTGGCCAACAGCATCATCTCCAACCGGCCAAAACAAGTTGATCAAGAACGAAAGTTGTATTATTTTCGATTCACCTACCAGTGAGATTTTCGATTTTATTTAAATTTTATCCGTTTTTTTTTGTAATATTAAGCAAAACAACCTACTTGCATTTATTCAAACACTTTTGAAAACAATACTTTTCCAAAGTTTAAAAAATCGTAAAAACAAACTTGACCATCACGAAGCATTCGAGCACTTGGAGCTGCCCAAACACAACTTCGTGCAAACATTTGCAAAAATTAATATCTCTGAAAGACGACACTCCCTTCCGCCGTCTTAGCCTTTCCATGTGAATGTATGTATCAGAAGAAGAAAAAAATGCATCCAGCAGCCAGTACAGAGTATTAGGGAATAGTGTAAGAACTTTTAGTTCAATTGGTAAAATTGGTCAAATTTTTTTATTTAGTTTTAATCAATTTCAAATTTGACTTACAGTGTTTAATTCAAAACTGATTTTCTAATGTATTTTTTTAATTTATTTTCTCAAAAATATATTTAAATTTAATGACTCAACTATGACCAAGAACAGATTTTCTCACTGTTCAATAAAATGTTGGTCATCGAGCCTGGCAAGCCAAGAATATTTAATGCAAGAATGTACATAAATTGACTCACTAAAACTAAACTTTTTTTTTGCCGAAGATTTTTCATGTACTACCAGCAAATACCAAGGAGCACCATATCGATGAAGAGATTTTGGTCCCCCTCCTCTCTCTCTCTCTCTCCAACTCCACTTCAGAACTCCACGAGATGCTGCCAGAAGCTCATACCGCTCTGCTAACGCTGAGGTGAAGTCTTGTTGGCACCTCTCCACCGTTGCGCTTCTCTGAACCTCTCACGCGGAGTTCGAGCTGTCTCATGGTCTTTTGGTTCGCGGTTTCCGATCTGTCTCAATGATCTGACACTGAGCCTGTGCTGTTGCTGCTGCTGCTGCTGCTTCCAGCAAGAAGGTTGCGGCTCGCAAGAACGTTAAAATGGGTAATGAAAAATTAAATAAATTATTTCGCCCAGCCAGAAAGATTGGACGCTCGATAACGACATTTACGGCGACGGACCCGCAAACACACGGGGGCTTGTATTTTGGTTGGGGAATTGTTTCTTTCTTCTGTGAGTATTTGGGAGTTTAGTTTTTTTTTGTTGGCTGGTTGGTCTTCTGACCTGTTCTCCGCAAATGCAAATGCAATAACTTTGTTTGGTTTATTGCGCTAAACTTGTCTCGACGTGGTAACGATTTTGGGCGGAAATTGTGCGATGCTTTTTTTCGGGTTAGAGCTTGCGTGCTGTCAGAACTTATGTTGAATTTGATTTTTATTTGAATTTATTTAAATTCTTTAAATTAATTTCAAAATTTGTAAATTACTAACTTCAGCTGATTTGTCAATTACGGAGTAGCAGCTCATTGGAAGTCAACCATGCTCATGCTAATCAACTTCTGGAAATCAATTTCAAAATTTGTAAATTATTATTTTATAGTATAACATCAAATTGATAAAAATTGAAAATGCACGAAAATATATACATGTATCTAATAATCAAATTATTGCGTCCAATCTGAGGAACCAAAATTTATCATTTGAAAATTCACCATAATCGAAGAATAATTTACTACTTATTTTTGGGCATCTTTTGTAAATTTACAGAACCCCAATCCCAATTTGAATCACATTTAGAAAACTTGTTTTATAAATTTCTATATAAAACTACTGTCGAATTCTGAACAGCTGAGATGTAATATAATGCTGCTTACTCATTTCTTAATACAGTCCAGACTCGATTATCCGAAATTTCGATTATCCAAATTTTCGATTATCCGCGGTTCGATTATCCCAATTTTTGTATGGAATTTCGTATAATCGAATCATGAACAAAAAAAAGTTTTTTCATATGTTTTTTTTTTCATTCTTGCTTTTAATATTAAATTCGAATTCTACGACCCATTTTGATCAAATTTGAATGGTTGATTGCCTTACAAATTACTAAATGCATTTTTACAATTCATCATCACCGCTATTTTGGCCACCATCTTGGATTTAAAAATTCTGAATTACTTTGGAGTAGTTAAGGGCTCATACTTAAGCTAAACAATCATACATAAGACATACATATTTTTTTCGTAATTCGATTATCCGACGATTTGATTATATGAAGTGAAATTTTACCGAGGCATTCGGATAATCGAGTCTGGACTGTACTCCATTTATTACTTGAATTCAGTTGAAAATTATACTTAGAAGCTTATATCAATCTTAAAAACATTTTCAATTTTAAAAAAAATGTTAAATCAGTTTATATAATAAGACCGTTGCAAATATTTTTCGCCTCCCCTATGTCGTCCCCCCTTTCTTCAAAATTGATCCGAAAATCAGGGGGCAAAAAAAAAATTCTTTCAAAAAACTTCAAAATTTCAAAAAATTTTAAAATTTCAAAAAATTTCAAAGGACATAGAAGTCTTACAACTGTAAACAATTTGATATTCATTTTCCTGCATTTAATATCATATTTAGCATGTCTGGGATCCATCAAAATACTTTTAATTTTTGTGAAAATCCAATGTACAGCACCGCAAAAAGTTTTTTTTTCGGCGAAAAAAAAATCTCTTCAATGCTTGCTTATTTTGAAAACTAATGATTGTAAAACAACTGGGCAGGTGTAAAATGCATTTTTGAATACTTTTTTCATTCAAATGTTGAGACCATGAATTGTAATTAAAATTTTTATATTTTTATATTTTTTTGCCCCCTTCCCCTCCCAGACTCCGACCAGAGTCGACGGACATAAACTTCAAAAAATATTTGCAACGGCCTAATATTAAAAATTAGAATACTTTCGGTAGACATAGGTATAATATTGTCTCTTAAAATGTGTAAATTTACATTCTTTATCAGTGATTTTTCATATCCTACAGAAATTGATATAAAATTATATTTAAACAAAGGAAATATTCAGTCATCAATTTTTCTTTCTTTCTAAATTCAACCTTTTTTATACTGTGTAGGTGCAAAGACACTATTTTTCAAATTGGAAAATTGTGACTTTACACAATACACCATAAAATTGCTGTAACTTTATCAAAAGGGACGTCACATAAGGGCTTTTTGATTAGAAATTAAATTTCAAATTAAGAATTCAATCCATAAATTTTGTTTTAACTTTTTCAATGTTTGATAAAAACTTTTTTTAAATTATTACTTGGTCAATGACTGTTAGCCCTTCCTTGAATTTTCTGAAAAGATGGCATTTTATGTCCTTTAAAAAAACATAAATAAAATATAAAAAATTAAATTTGTTTTTAATTCAATTCAGTTACAAAAAGTGATTCAGAAAACTAGCACAAAATTTCCGTGTATATATTTTTTTGTTTGATGTTGTCCTTATCTATCTAAATTTGCCGAAGATACCAAATGTATCAAAAAATTCCTTCAAAAGACATTTTTTTTAATTTTCACGTTCTGTTTTGTATGGACATTTGCCAAATTTGTATGGAAAATTATTTAGACACAGGGATGATGCAAATTGGCTTCCTTGGGCATAAGAAAAGCACCTAAAAAGTTTAAGCCAGATAAAAAAAAAACATAAATGAAAATTTGAAATGGCTCATTTCCCTCAATATTGAACTACAAAACTTCCAATCTAACAAATGATTCATTATATGTGAAAGTTACCTGCTTTTGCAATTAAAATGCTGTTTTGGTCTAAGATAAAACACTCACAAAGTATCAACAAATTTACATTGTTCGTAGCATCAGAGAATTACTTTGATAAACATATTCTGTAAATTCATCGAATGACGAATGAAAAGAATGACCTTAATTTGAAATAAGTGCGTTTCATTACAACTAATCTATTTAACACAAATTATTTTTAGAAAATCCATTTCACGAAAACCTCAGCAATAAAACGCTGTTTTGACCTTACAATTCAAACAATGCCATGAAAATATTCAACACGTATTAGCCAACAAAGTGCCTTCAAGGCAGTGATCACCGTAATCTTAATCATCTCGTTTTATGTCCGCTACTTATAGCGATGCACGATATAATGTTATTATAGCGCTCGTTGTTTCGCCATTAATAATCGTCGACAGTGAGTATCCTAACTTTAAAGAACACTTACCGTCGGACAGACTGTCCCAAAACTTCTCCCGAAACCAACGCCGCAGTACCGCGAATGTTTGCAAATACTTTCGGACGTACATTATTTATCGCTTTCTTAAATTGTTAATCGTACATTCGCTGACAAAAAAAACGCGTGAAATTTACCCTCGGTGACAGTACACAAAATATATATAAAACCATTAAAACAAGCGGTTCACGAGGACAAGACAAACAACCGTGACGAGGTTCATGATTTGAACGGCAAAACACTTGCTAATGATCATCACAAATTTTTGCAGGAAAATGGCGCAAAGTAGGAAAGGGGAAAACTTTTCCTTTCTAAATTCTGTCACAAGAAAACAGCCACTATATTCTGGGTAGGTGGAAAAGGAGTTTTCGGTATTATTCTATCACATAATTCAAAATAATGCAAACAAAATTGCGACCGGCTGGGTCGCGGCTTGCGACATGGTCGTCGTACCTTCGAACACAGAAAAAAACGAGTTTGTTTTCATAATTTCCGAACCGTCAGTCGCGGAAAGCAGCAGCAAGAATTCGGTATTGTGACAGATCGTTTCGTTTCGGTTGGATTGGAGGGAAATTTTGAAGCGGAGCGGGAGGAGGGAGATGGAAAACATGTGATGATGGGTTCATAAAATAGTGCCGACTCTCGACATCAGGTTGAGAGCGCGGAAAAAAAGTGCGTCCAAGTCACTTTTCCTGACGGCACAGGAGGAGAAGAAAAAGAATGGCGGAAAATGGGTGAAGAAGAGAAAAACATAAATATCATAACACTGAGAAGTGGAAATTATATTTTATTCACTCTGGCGCAGAGTTGATTTTTTTCTGAGGGGTAGATTGGTGGAAGAATTCCCTGTTTTTATATCAAGCTGAAAAGTGCGGCATGTGCGGAAGTGCGGAATTAACGCAATTTGTTGCATTTTCAAAGTTGCTGTTTCTGCATTATACACATTCGTTGAAATTTCACTGCTTTTTAAAGATTAGATTTTTAAGAATAGGCTATGTTTGTTTTACTCAAAATAATAAAAAAATAATTCAGACAGAATGCATCAATAAAAAAAATTGCACATGTTGATTTCTATTTCTCCAGAATACGCATGTTTCAAAAAATCCTAACTCGGTGGAAAAATTTGTATAAATACATTCCTAATGGTCAATAGTTTGTTTCCATCCCACAATATCAAAAAAATTTAAAAATGAAACAACATTATTTTTGGGAGATTGAATTTTTATGAAAAGAAATTTAATTTTAAAAAAAATTCCGTGTACAGTCATCCCACATATTCGGAACACCCACAAATTCGGAACACTTTTGTGATAATTTGTCAATAGCATGCCAAATGCATTTTTTCTGTCGCCCCTGCTATTTTTAGGACCTTTATTTGGACATTCTTTTGCTATTTCACTAGTAAAAGTAGTTCATTTTGGACAAAAAACTGCATTTCGAGACTATTTTATTCAGAGCATCAAAACACTGCCTCCAAATTGCCCGTTCCATAATTGTGGGATGTTATTGTGCCTCCCACAATTATGGAACACCTGGATTAAACTGATATTTTCACAAAAAAAGTTATCAGACCATTCATAAAACATCACTAAGCTTGAGTTTCATTGATTTCAGTGAGTGAAGTCATTATTTTGTAAAAAATATGTACTCCAAGAGAGAATCAAAGTTTGTTTACATCCGTAAGAAAAAAGTGTTCCGAATTTGTGGTTTTCATGGGTCAATGTTTTTCTTCAAAAACTTGATAGAAAAGTTAAAATTTGCAGTTGTTCGATACAGCTTTCGAAAGATCGCAAGGATAGCTTTCAAATGAAGGTAAAAGCTAATCATTATGTTCTATTATCGATTTGCTATGATTTGCTGAACATTGGCCGATCTGTAAACTGTTCCGAATATGAGGGATGAGTGTACCAATTTCTTTAGCAGTTATCATTCTTCCAACATTGTCAAAGATTACATATTTTCGAATATTTCGGTACCATTTTTATATGATCAGCTAATATTGTATGGAGCCTTGTATAAGTGAACCCATGACACAAAATGACTTTTGTGGTCATAGGGGCTTTCGCTAATAAGTTTGAGATACAGAAAATAGAAATGCACGGTTTCGACTGATTTTGTAGAGAATTGCTCAGAAGTGGTGAAGTTTGATAAACCCTAGCTACCCATACAATAGTGGTTTTAATTATTCGAAAATCTGTATCTTGGGAAGGAGTTTAACAATCATTTTTTGCCTTTGGTTAAGTTGAAGGTATTAGTTAAGACCAGTAAAAAAAAGCTACACATTAAAAAATATTGACCCAATTTTCTATTGAATTTTGATTACCGTAAACCGGGATGACTTTGATAGGATTTCAATTTGTTTTTAGAATATTTTCCAACAGGTAATGTTTTTCTCAACATTATTATTTTTAAAACATGTACTGGGGTAGGCCACACAAAGTCTAGCACTATTTCGGAAAAAAAGTTTTTTCAATAATGTTTAGAAAAATAGTTGCGTTAAAAATTCTTAGTTTTAATTCCGGGGTGACTTTGATAGTCATAGTTTTTCTTGTTAAAATCATAATTAAGATGTTCAAACTTTATTTGTGTGCATTTGTACGTTGAATGTACCATCACTAAAGTAGCTGATATAGTTTTTAAGAAAAAAAAATCAATGTTTATATTCAGTTAACTATGTTTATAAGCTTTTTAGCAAAACACATAAAAATTTGAGGTAAAAATGTTAAAAAGTCGGAATTTTGCCTGAAATTTGTTAAAACTAGTTATGTTTATAAAATTATCGATTTATATTGCATTTTATACTGAATTCTAAGCACGAATCAAAAGTTTTCACATTTTACAAATTTGAATATTTTTTTTAATTGTGTTTCAAAAACACATATTATTTGTTATTTACAAACTTTTTTAACCTTCTCCTTGAGGAAAATTGTTCAAAGAATCCGAAAATGCATTCCGTTTTTCGATTAAAAATCATGTTCATTGAGAAAAACATGACACTTTGAGAAGTTTAAAATAATTACTTTCATCAACATTTTCTTAACTATAGTTAACTAACTTTTAAAACTTGTCAATATTTTATGAAAAGTTCTTCTTGAGGTACTTTGAACTCTTTTCTACCACGGTCAGTATGTTTCTAAACCATTCCTTACGTATTTTAATTATACTCTTCATTTTGCGGAAAAATCGCAAACCTATCAAAGTCACCCCGGCTATCAAAGTCACCCCGTTTTACGGTACTCAAATGCGGAAAAACAGGCATATTTTAAGCCACAATAATTAAAAATGAGTTTGTTGCCGCCATTTTCAAACAAAAAAAATCTTACTTGGGATAAAAGTACTCAATTTACCTATACCGATATATCAGCATATAAGTTTCAAAGTTTCAATGTGAGTAATTCTCAGCCAACTCACACAGCAGTTGCCTCGACCCCTCTTCGATTTGAGTGAAACTTTGTCCTAAGTGGTAACTTTTGTTCCTGATCACGGATCCGAGGTCCATTTTTTGATATCTCGTGACGGAGGAGTAGTACGACCCCTTCAATTTTTGAACATGCGAAAAATGAGGTGTTTTCAATAATTTGCAGCCTGAAGTCAGAGAGAAGGGAACCCCTTATTTTTATATATCGAAAATTTTGTTATTATCTGCTCTACAACTTTGTAGAACATTGTTACACTCTAAAAAATAACCCTGCAAAGTTAGAAAAACACGAAATTTTAAAATGAAAAATTTTGTTCTAGATGAAAAAATGACCCTTCTGGGTCAATGAAGATTCGAAAAGTACATTAAATTTCCCATAAAATGACATGTTCCAAAAAAAAATTACAGTCGAGTAACGGAAAATGGGAGAATTTTTAAAACTTTTTTAGTGTTTTTTTCGATGAAAAATACTTTTTTTCGGAATTCTGAGTAAACCATCAAATCGGGCGTCTAATTTTACATAAAAGTCTCTTTGACACCAAATTTCTATCTCATCACCGTTTCAGGCTGCAAATTGTTGAAAACCACCTCTTTTTTCGCATGTTCAAAAATTGAAGGGGTCGTACCGCCCCTCCATCCTGAGATATCACAAAACGGACCTCGGATTCGTGATCAGGGACAAAAGTTACCCCTTAAGAAAAAGTTTCAGGCAAATCGAAGTGGGGTCGTGTTAACTTTTTCCGATTTCTTGTGAGTTGGTAGAGAATTAGCCAAGTAAAAAAAACAATCTTCAGTAAAATTTTATGATCTCTTCGAAAAACAAAGTTGAGAATTGTAAAATTAATACGTACATTTAATATCGGCTATTTTGAATTTTTGGCCCTTATGAGATGTTAGTCTGGATTCTAAAATCGGTGCAGATTTGACGATTTTTCAGAACAAAATGACGTTTTTTTGTGATTTTGGGCAGAAAATTAATCTTTTAATTCAAAAACTTTCCATGTTGCTGTTTTAAAAGATTATTGCAAACAACTTTTTTTTTAATTGTTAATGATCACGTCAAAAGTTTTAAATTAATTAAAAACACCAGTCCCGTGAGGGGGTCAACCTTTTCGCGAGCAGATCAGCAATTTGCGGTACCTTTTCTCTGCTATCTATTTCGTCGTAATATATTTTGTACCACACAGTTCCTTCCCCCAAACTACCGCCCTATTGATATGGACAGTTGTTTAGAGCATTAAAGATATATGGTGAAGGTATTTTGTTGTCTCCTTTTCACAACCATTTACTTGCGTTGTTTTCGTTCGGCTATTTTATTATGTTTAAGTTTTAAAAGTTTTTTGTCCACTTTTCTCTCTCTCTCTTTCTAACTCTTTCTTTTAACTCCACTTTCCGCAAACTAGAACTGCACGTTTAATTTCATCGGGTGGAGTATAATTATGCGAAATATATTGTTCCTCGATTCCTGGAAGTGTGGCCCCGGTTTTCATGTTTCGTATTTTATCATGCCTTTGTGCCGTATTTTTTGCCAAAAAAAAATTTGAGAAAAAGGTAACAAACTGTCGAGACCGCGCGCAGATGCCCCGTTAGAATTGGGAATACCGGTGTATCGATGATATTTCCTGTTTCAGAAATCCTTACAAAGATGCAACTTTTCACGCAGGAAGCTCACGTTTCCGAGAGGCTCATCACCGCATATGGTACAGTCTGAATCTCGGCCTCAACTCCGGACTGCGCTTAAATTTGCCGCTCTACAACTTCATTGCTTTGATGTTTGGAGGCCACCACCGCGTTCCCAAAAAGAAAAAAAAGGGGCAGCAGCAAAAATCACCGAAAATACCCGAAAACACAATTTATTGCACTCAATTGCACCTTTTCGGTGGCCGGGGCCGTTCCGCACACTTCTCGGAAATCTCTGCCCTTAAGATGCGGTGATCTCGGCTAAACTTGCTCTTAAGCGCACCAGATAATTGGCCGCTGCAAGGCATTTCCGGCGTTTTAGTTGGTAGCCTTGGTTTGAACGTGGTTGATTCGGATTTTCAATTATGTTCACGGTGTGTGCGCATGACTCACCGCGCGCCACTGAGGAGTAGTTCAACACTTTGAGGACAGGTGATGGCCGCCACCGTGCCTGTTTTTTCCCCCCAGGGGGACACTTTTAACCCGTGCCGTGAAATGCGTCATCTCGAGACATCATCCGGTAATTTATGAGTCGATTATTTAGAATAATTCTCGGGTCCAATGGCGATGGCGGCAGTGCCGGCAAAAGTGAAAACAACATTTTTGTAATAAATAATTTTAATGATTCCCAGCGTGGCGCGTACATCACGCGTGAAAAAGTGTCAGCCGCCCCAGTGGAGTTAACACTTTCGAAGCGCTGCAATGATTCTAATTTCTACCCAGCTAGCAAGAGCATCGAGTAGGAACTGTGGATTAAGTTTGGTGTGTCGTCAAGACATTGGATCTCTAAATCTTACATGTTTCATTAGAAAGGGGGATACATTGGAAACACGTGGATGTTTTCCCCCAACCTTTTTTTTTGGTGGTATACTGACTATTAAAGAATTGTGGTTCCTGGATTGTTTTGGAAAAACTAATTTCCATAATTCTTCTGACAGCTAAAGTATGGCCTTAGAAAGTCTGTTGCTTGCACATGGAATACACATTGCATGGGTTAAAACGCTCAGTGAATAAAGGCTTAGTCATTCATGTCTTGGGTTTTTCCTTACCGGAAAGCAATACATGAGTTACATTCCCGCCATGAGCAAAAAGGTTTTGATGCATTCAAACAATGATTCATGGAACTGGTCAGCAGTGAGTTTTTCTTTGGTACACGATTCTTCTTGCAGCATAAAATTCCAATTGCATGATTCGATGCTGATTTGCCCTTTCAGTAATGTTTTCATGAGCAAAAGTTACTGATTCAACTCTTCGAGTAGACATTCTCAATAAAATCACTCATAATTAGGCTGAACAATTACACCCATAAAACACAGATTTTACTAGACTAGAGAAATATTAGAATTGATGCTTAACCAAAGTAAATAATTCAAATGTTAAAAATCTTTTTAACATAAATCGGAATAATCACACTAGTACTATTTTTTAAACTTGTTGAGTACACAGTATTTCTAAGATTTTAGTAGATTTCTACTCTCAATCTATGGGATTTTTTCACTCGAAAGAGTGCTCTTCTGCTTTGGGTGTAGGAGGAGAATTCTTTTTTTTTTACACTAAATCCCCCATGTGCGCTCTTTTTGGGGGGGCGCACACCGGGGGAGAGCGCAATTCGGGGGAGCGTTATTTCGGGGTTTGAGCGCAAACGGGGGGAGCGTTATTTCGGGGTTTGAGCGCAAATCGGGGGAGCGTTATTGCGGGGTTTTGGCGTAAAATGGGGTTTTCTTTTTAAATGTACTTTATTTACATATAAATGAAACATTTGTATAAGGGGTCATCCATAAAACACGGATAAGGGGCCATCCACAAATCTGGGTATCCAAGAACTCCCGGAAGTCATGCCCTAGATATCTACTTGATCAACGGGGGTCTATATGGGTGTATTAACCATCGGTATAGCTTCAGGTAGCTTCAGTGAACCACGATGGATCTTCTGGGTTACGTTGGATTGTTATGGGCCCTCCAGGAACTCCCGGGAGTTATGACCTGATGATCTACCTGATCAACGCGGGTCTATATGGGTATATTAATCATCGGTATAGCTTCAGGTAGCTGCACTGAACCACGATGGATGCTCTGGAGTTCGTTGGATTGTTATGGGTCCTCCAGGAACTCCAGGGAGTTATGACCTGATGATCTACCAGATCAACGGGGGTCTATATGAGTGTATTAACCATCGGTATAGCTTCAGGTAGCTCCAGTGAACCACGATGGATCTTCTGGGTTACGTTGGATTGTTATGGGCCCTCCAGGAACTCCCGGGAGTTATGACCTGATGATCTACCTGATCAATGGGGGTCTATATGGGTATATTAATCATCGGAATAGCTTCCGGTAGCTTCAGTGAACCACGATGGATATTCTGGGTTACGTTAAATTGTTATGGGTCCTCCAGGAACTCCCGGGAGTTATGACCTGATGATCTACCAGATCAACGGGGGTCTGTATGAGTGTATTAACCATCGGTATAGCTTCAGGTAGCTTCAGTGAACCACGATGGATATTCTGGGTTACGTTGGATTGTTATGGGCCCTCCAGGAACTCCCGGGAGTTATGACCTGATGATCTACCTGATCAACGCGGGTCTATATGGGTGTATTAATCATCGGTATAGCTTCAGGTAGCTGCACTGAACCACGATGGATGCTCTGGAGTTCGTTGGATTGTTATGGGTCCTCCAGGAACTCCAGGGAGTTATGACCTGATGATCTACCAGATCAACGGGGGTCTATATGAGTGTATTAACCATCGGTATAGCTCCAGGTAGCTCCAGTGAACCACGATGGATCTTCTGGGTTACGTTGGATTGTTATGGGCCCTCCAGGAACTCTCGGGAGTTATGACCTGATGATCTACCTGATCAATGGGGGTCTATATGGGTATATTAATCATCGGAATAGCTTCCGGTAGCTTCAGTGAACCACGATGGATATTCTGGGTTACGTTAAATTGTTATGGGTCCTCCAGGAACTCCCGGGAGTTATGACCTGATGATCTACCAGATCAACGGGGGTCTGTATGAGTGTATTAACCATCGGTATAGCTTCAGGTAGCTTCAGTGAACCACGATGGATCTTCTGGGTTACGTTGGATTGTTATGGGCCCTCCAGGAACTCCCGGGAGTTATGACCTGATGATCTACCTGATCAACGCGGGTCTATATGGGTATATTTATCATCGGTATAGCTTCAGGTAGCTTCAGTGAACCACGATGGATCTTCTGGGTTACGTTGGATAGTTATGGGCCCTCCAGAAACTCCCGGAAGTTATGACCTGATGATCTACCTGATCAACGGGGGTCTGTATGGGTGTATTACCCATCGGTATAGCTTCAGGTAACTTCAGTGAACCACGATGGATATTCTGGGGTACGTTGGATTGTTATGGGTCCTCAAGGAACTCCCGGGAGTTATGACCTGATGATCTAGCTGATCAACGGGGGTCTATGTGGGTATATTAATCATTGGTATAGCTTCAGGTAGCTTCACTGAACCATGATGGTTGCTACTGAAGTTACCTGAAGCTATACCGATGATTAATTCATCCATATAAACCTCCGTTGATCTGGTAGATGTCCAGGTCATGACTTCCAGGAGTTCCTGGACGACCTATAACAATCCAACGTACCTCAGAGTATCCTTCGTGGTTAGGTGAAGCTACCTGAAGCTATACCGAAGATTAATGTATTCATATGGGCCCCCGTTGATCAGGTAGTTCATCAGGTCATAACTCCCGGGAGTTCCTGGAGGACCCATAACAATCCAACGTACCTCAGAGTATCCTTCGTGGTTAGGTGGAGCTACCTGAAGCTATACCGATGATTAATGTATTCATATAGGCCCCCGTTGATCAGGTAGATCATCAGGTCATAACTCCCGGGAGTTCCTGGAGGACCCATAACAACCCAATATGGCGAAGGGTATCCATCGTAATTCATGAAGCTACCTGAAGCTATACCGATGGTTAATACACCCATATAGACCCCCGTTGATCAGGTAGATCATCAGGTCATAACTCCCGGGAGTTCCTGGAGGACCCATAACAATCCAACGTAACCCAGAATATCCATCGTGGTTCACTGAAGCTACCTGAAGCTATATCGATGATTAATATACCCATATAGAACCCCGTTGATCAGGTAGATCGTCAGGTCATAACTTCTGGGAGTTCCTGGAGGACCTATAACAATCCAACATGGCTAAGGGTATCCATTGTGGTTCACTGAAGCTACCTGAAGCTATACCGTTGGTTAATACATCCATATAGACCCCCGTTGATCAGGTAGATCATCAGGTCATAACTTCCGGGAGTTCCTGGAGGGCCCATAACAATCCAACGTAACCCAGAAGATCCATCGTGGTTCACTGAAGCTACCTGAAGCTATACCGATGATTAATATACCCATATAGAACCCCGTTGATCAGGTAGATCATCAGGTCATAACTCCCGGGAGTTCCTGGAGGACCCATGACAATCCAACGAACTCCAGAGCATCCATCGTGGTTCAGTGAAGCTACCTGAAGCTATACCGATGGTTAATACACTCATATAGACCCCCGTTGATCAGGTAGATCATCAGGTTATAACTCCCGGGAGTTCCTGGAGGACCCATAACAATTTAACGTAACCCAGAATATCCATCGTGGTTCACTGAAGCTATCGGAAGCTATACCGATGTTTAATACACCCATATAGACCCCCGTTCATCAAGTAGATATCTAGGGCATGACTTCCGGGAGTTCTTGGATACCCAGATTTGTGGATGGCCCCTTATCCATGTTTTATGGATGACCCCTTATACAAATATTTTATTTATATGTAAAAAAGTACATTTAAAAAGAAAACCCCATTTCACGCCAAAACCCCGCAATAACGCTCCCCCGATTTGCGCCACTTAGAGCGTTATTTGGGGGGAGCGTTATTTCGGGGTTTGAGCGCAATTCGGGGGGCGCAAAACGGGGGAGGCGCAATCGGGGGGAGCGTATTTAGGGGATTTAGTGTATTTGAGATATGTTTTTGTTATGAAAATCATAAGCATTTTTTAACAACCAGTTTCGATTATATTTTTATGTTCCTTATTATTTAAGCAATTCTCTTTGATTAGCGTGAAACTTTGTCCTAAGGGGTAACTTTTGTCCCTGATCACGAGTCCGAGGTACGTTTTTTGATATCTCAGGACGGAGGGGCGGTAAGACCCCTTTTATTTTTGAACGTGCGAAAAAGAGGTGTTTTTCAATAATTTGCAGTCTGAGACGATGATGAGATAGATATTTGGTGTCAAAGAGATTTCTATGTAAAATTAGAACTGATGGCGTAATCAGAATTCCAAAAAAACGTATTTTTCATAAAAAAAAACCTAATTTTTTTTTTAACTCTTCCATTTTCCGTTACATGACTGTAACATTTTGGAACATGTCATTTTAAGGGAAATTTAATGTACTTTTTGAATCTGCATTGAACCAGAACGGTTATTTTTTCATCTAGAACAAAATTTTCATTTTAAAATTTCGTGTTTTTCCTAACTTTGCAGGGTTGTTTTTTAGAGTGTGATGTTGTTGTAGAGCAATTACAAAAAAAATGATATATAAACATAAGGGGTTTGCTTTTAAACATCACGAGTTATCGCGATTTTACGAAAAAAAGTTTTGCAAATTTTGGTCGTCGAAACAAAGAAACAAAGAGAAACGCAAAAAGTAACTTTTTCAAAACTTTTTTTTCGTATAATCGCGATAACTCGTGATGTTTATTAGCAAACCCCTTATGTTTATAAATCATTTCTTTTTTTGTAATTGTCTGCTCTACAACTTTGTAGAACATTGTTACACTCTCTAAAATAACCTTGCAAAGTTAGAAAAAACACGAAATTTTAACATGAAAAATTTTGTTCTAAATGAAAAAATGACCCTGGTCTATGTAGATTCGAAATTAGTAGTTTATGCAACAAGTTGCAAAAAAAGGATTTTTTCAGCACGAGTCGTACATTTATCCAACGAGGTTCACTGAGTTGGATAAATACGAAGAGTGCTGAAAAAATCAAGTTTTGCAACGAGTTCCATACAACATTTTTTGTAATTCCAAAAAACACACACTGAGTGAAATTTTATGTCAAATTTTCATGTATTTTGTCAATAAATCGTTTAAATCAAAAAAATGTTGAAAAGTGTTACTTTTCAAAACAAGTGCTGAAAAGTTCAACTTTTCAGCACCCATTGGAGTGCTGAAAAGTGTTACTTTTCAGCATTTATTTTGAAAAGTGTTGCTATTCGATTCTGTTATTTTTGGTACAGAATAGTAGGCTATTTCGTCGTTCAAGAATGACAGGAAAAGTAAGTAGTTTCACGACGAAATGTTCCAGAATTTTTACAGTCGAGAACCGGAAGATGGCAGAGTTTAAAAACTTTAGTGTTTTTTTCGATGAAAAATTCGTTTTTTTTTTCAAAATTCTGAGTACGCAATCAAACTGGGCGCCTCATTTTAAATAAAAGTCCCTTCGCTATCAAATTTCTATGTCATCACCGCACAGTGGTCCAGATCGCAACATTAAGTGAAAATGGATTTTTCGTAAAATGATGAAGTTTTGGAGCTTTGGTGTCTTCAGAAGAGTTGTTGCATATTGAAAGGGGCAACTTTTGGTTTGGTTGAAAATTAGGGTGGTTCACTATTAGGGTGATTTTGAAAATCTAACTTTTCAGGAATATTTTTGGGAATTTTTTGTCTTCTAGAAAGTTGTTGGGCTTGCCAATCCAAGCAACTTGGTCGAAGACATAAAAATTTTATCTCGCAATCTTCGCCTTCTACGACCAAATTTATAGAAAGCATCTGAGCAAACCTTCAAAAATCAGTTTTTTGAACGTAGCAATTCAGGGTTAAGTTTTAGGGAAAAGTGGTATTGGTAGCACTTTCAGAGCTCTAAAAAACAAACATTTTTATCATTTGACAAGTCAATTTGGACTTAAGGATCAAAAGTTACAGCGATTTCAAGGTAAAAAAGATGCGCCTACGCCTTAGATTACGAGATAAAATTTTGGTGTCTTCGAAAAAGTTGCTTGGATTGGCAAGCCTAACAACGTTCTACAAGACAAAAAAACTCCCAAAAATATTCCTGAAAATTTTGATTTTCAAACCCTAATTTTCAACCAAACCAAAACTTGCCCCTTTCAATATGCAACAACTCTTCTGAAGACACCAAAGCTCCAAAATTTCATCATTTTACGGAAAATCAATTTTCCACTTAATGTCCACTTTCCACTTAATGTCGTGTGAGTTAGTAGAGAGTGACCCATATATTAAATAAATTATTAATATCTATAATTTCTTTAAAAAAATGAACCATCAATTAAAAAAGGCAGTTTATGCAACAAGTTGCATAAAAATGATTTGTTTTTTAATCATACGAGTTGCGTTAACTACTTTTTAATTCTTACAACAAAATTGATAGTTTCTTTGTATATTTTCATCATTTTTTTTTTGTTTATTGATGATTACGAATGGTGGCAATCATTAATATTCCACCTACCAACATTAAATTCTTCACGATCGTCTTTTTTTTTTAAATAAAGCTGGTACCATTTTGCAATTCAAATTCAAAATCTTACAAGCTTGGGCACTAAAACCACCACATAGAGGGGTCTTATCGGGTGTTGCTTTACCGGTTAGTCCCCCCGCCCCCTTACCCCCTTGAACTAATTGCTTGGCGGCACGAATACAAAAAGAGTTAAATCACCCCCGAAAACTCCTCTTCACCTCTCATCTAGTGCGGATGAAATAACCCTAATTAATCTATGCACGAATTTGAAAACGACGACGACCACAAATACAACGTTTTATCTCTACTCTCCTCCGAGTCAACCCGGGGCCACGTAAGTTGCTCATAGACCTGGTTCAAACGTCCAAGCGTGGTGGACAAACCCTGAAAGCAGGAAGTGATATCAATATTCAAGAGTCATAAATCGAAATTGGCAACAACCAACAACGGTTTTCGAGGGGCTTTGAAGATGCCACTAAACTTGCCGCGATCGAGGCACCAACTTGTTTTTGCTCTCTATAATTTTAGTAAAGAGGGAGGAAGAAGGGGGGAAGGTCCATGGATGGTATCAACCACTAACTAACTCTATGGCACCAACGAGCGTTTCTCACAGAGTCCGGTCGCCGCCGCAAATCCTGATGGTTCCATAATCATATGTGAAATAAGAGAGATGGTCATTATTTTTATTAGCTATTTTATTTTCGGCGGTTTTCTCCCAGTTTCGTAAGCTTAGCAAGAAGTGGCCCCAAGGGAAGGGGACCGGGCAGCATCCTTTGTGTCCAACGGCGGTAATGCTCCGAATTGTCCGCAAAGATCGCAAATGAATCAACAGGTACGAACCTGCAGCAGCCGCAAAAAATATGCTCAACATCCCATAAATAACGGTAAATCAAGCCCGAAAGCCCAGCGCGAAACCCACCGTGCAAAATACACACATATGGTCAACGTCTACAAATTTTATGTTTTCGACAAACCCGCACGCCACTACCCGGCCCACAAGTTAGTTGTTGATGCTAGCGAGAGAGTAGCGAGCGAGTTGGTTTGACCAAATCCGGTTTGCAAATTGGTCGCGAAATTTTCGCAACAAAAAAATAGGGAGCAATCGTGGGGGGCTCCAGGGAGGTTTGGTTTTGAGCTTGGGTAAGGCTGGATACATTTTTTTTTTCGCTGCAATTTCCTTCTTTTTTTAAATTGGCCCCTTAGAAGCTGGTAGGTGTCAATTAGGTTTGTTTTTTATAATATAACTGATTTTTTGTCGTAGCTAAAACTTTCTTAAGATTCGTACGGAATTAGATCAATATTTTACAATTAATCGGTAAAAAAAATCGAAAGGACCGAAAAAAAGACAAGGTTTTAGAAAGTTACAGTCCAACAATAAAAACGAAAAAGACATTTAAAAAAATGTTACTTAACAATTAAAAAAAAAACAATCAAAGCAAATCACCTGTCTTAGTAATAATCCAGAAAAATGAAAGGGGTCGTGCCGCCCCACCATCACGAGATATCATAAAATGGACTTCGGATTCGTGATCAGTTACCAAAATCAAGTACAAAGTTCAAGGAAGTCGAAGAGGGGTCGGGGCAACTTTTGTCCGATATTGTATCCGTATATTTTTTGAAAATAAACCTTAGAATAAACTGTTCTGCTTGATCCCTCAGTCTGTTCATGCATCTTTTAACCCTCTTTTAACACTTTTTCCCATTTCGGATGAATCTGCTTTGTGTGAAACAACTCTCAAATAAGCCATGCATGCGTTCATCACGCGAGCAGTTCTAATGCTCAAGAACTTGGAGGAACCACAACAGTTTCGTAGAACCTCGCCGGCGCGATAATTAAGAGTCGTCGAGTGGTGTGCATTTTTATGCTGCCCGTTCGTGATTCTGTCGTTTTGATTACCTTCTCGTGTTTCGCCTGACTGGCAGCGCGAGTTGCATTGTGCCCGGCATGTTCTCGTTCCCGATGATTGACTCATTTGGAGCATTTAGAGTGGTGCATGTGAAATGAGTTTTGGTATTTTTTTTTTCTTTTCTGTAGAGGAAGTGAAAGTGCACAATTTAGGTTGTTGTTTTTTCCCCGAACGATACGAAGCTCATTAATTTTGCGTAATTATAACCTCAACTTGAAGAGGTCATATTCAGAGCGCAAAAAAAAGCAACTAATTTTGACACCTCTCACATCATTTGTAACGGATACCTGGGCGCTGCGACGACGACCCCTGGAGCCATGTCGTCGCGGAACCTGCGAGGTAATTCCGAGGTACATACTTCGCGGAGAAAACCCCGCCACCCTAGTTATGGATGCTTATTTTCGGCTCATTATTTCCGACCCGGGGAGATAAAACTCATTAGCAGGGCAGAAGCGTGACCAACGGCGTAAAGTGCGTGTGCCCCCGACCGACCTTTTCAGAGCAGCGCAGAAGGAGGAGGACGGTTCACACATGGGAAAGCCGCGCGGACGCGGACGGAACATGAAACGTTCATTACCACATTAGACGAATTACCTAATCCTCGGCTTGCCATAGTTGCGAGGCGTAACTGTAGCACAAAACTTAACCGTAAGTCAAATGTACGAGCTGAGAGCGCATTGGCTGTTGATACATGAACGTGATTACTAGTGGGCAAAGATGTTAAGGGAGCATGAGTGAAGATTTGTTGATTTTTGAAGAAATTTAATGAAAACGAATGGTTTCACATTTGAAAAGAGTAAACATCATTTGAAATTATATGTATGAGTATATTTCAACTTTTAGCATCAAATTGAGTGGAGTTCCTAAAAGTACCTAAGTTAAGACCAAGAAATAATCATACCTACGAAAACTGCCGTTCTACGCATAATTGTCCCAAGTCATTTTTAGTCGATTCTTACTTTTTGTCATTTATAGGTTTAGTTTGACGTTTACTTTTTGAAAAACACATAAAATCTAGTACTTTGTTCGGAAACTCATTGAAAACAACACCAAGTCTGTTTGTCCCATCGTTGAACTTCTACGCATAATTGTCCCACCAAGTATTTTCTTTCACGAAATTAACAGTTTTACGACGTATTGTGTCTTGTTTACCTATTGCACAGCAAGAGGATTACAAATAAGAGTGATATACTGCTATCTGGCATGATAAGGGTGAATAGGGACCCACAGGACAATTATGCGTTAAAACACAAAAAACGGACGAAAAATTTCAATCGCTTTTTTTCTCAGTTGCACTTTTTTGAACATGGGACAACTATACGTAGAACGGCAGAAAAGGTAATCAAACTTCAAAATAAAGCCAAAATAATAACACACACGTAGAGGAAAAGAAACATCAATCTTTACAAATCTAGATTTAATGACAAAAACTAATTACACTTTTCACTTTGGTTTCCCCCCACGTAACAACAGTGTTTAGACCTGGCAGGTTTCGTGGGGGTACCTTGGACACCTCACTTCCTAATGGAGGGAGGAGGGAATTCTCAAGCAGCCCAGAGGTAATAATTTCATATTTCTTTGTTTTTAGAAAGAGTTGGCCACTAGCGTGGTACGGTGCATGTTCAAAGCGTTAGTTAGAGAGTTTTTGAATCAAGGTTAATGAAAATTTAACTGGTGAACATTAGAAATTGAAAAATGATTTGAAGTCCGGACACTTAGTAGGATATCATTTTTGTTATAGCTGGCAAAAAATCATGTTTTCAAACCATTTCCTCAGTATTTCCAAATTAAAATGACTTGTTGTTGACTTGTTTCACAGTTTTGGTAATAACATGATTAAATTTAATTTAATTGTTTTAGCATTGGCCACAGCGTTTAAACATACAGTCATGTCTCGGTTTAGCACTGCATATGGGGGATACAAAACCGAGGCGTGCATAACCGAGGCACAGAGCTTATGGGATTTTGGCATATGGGAGACATTGGCTTTAATCGTTCGAAAAATCATGCAAACATCAAAAAATTATAGTGTTTTGGAATCGGGATGATGTCAGCTATCCATTAAAATTATTATTTCATGGAATTTTCACAAAAATACGTATTTTTCCTGTATTCCGAAAATGCATTTTTTTTTCTCTACAGAAACCAAAAATATATTGTTATTGCAATATGAGTACCAAATGATCAGTTTTTTTTCATACATTTTGGATGTAATAACAACATTTTTTGAAAATACTCAAAATTTTCAAAAAACTACGTCTTTTCGAAAAAAAATACTCAAAATTTCAATTTTTACAATATGGGAATCAAACGTTCGGGATTTTTTTATACATTTCGAATGTAATAACAACATTTTTAGAAAATTCTCAAAATTTTCACAAAACTACGTATTTTTGAAAAACTTTTCAAAATTTCTGTTTTTACAATATGGTATCAAATAATCGGGATTTTTTCATACATTTCGAATGTACAGTGGACTCTCTGGCTGTCGATCGTCTCGATATCAATATTGCTCCAGCTGTCAATAAATTTTCAGTCCCTTTAAATAGATTGCTTTGATTTTTCGTTCTATAATTTGATAACCCCCGCTCTCGACGGTCCCTTCAATATCGACAGCGAGAGAGTCCACTGTAATAACAACATTTTTGGAAAATGCTCCAAATTTTCACAAAACTACGTGTTTTGGAAAAAAACTCAAAATTTCCGTATTTACAATGTGGGTATCAAACGATCGGGATTTTTTCATAAATTTCGATTGCAATAACAATATTTTTAGAAAATACTCAACACTTTCACAAAACCACGTATTTTCGAAAAAATACTCAAAATTAATTTTTTTTTTGTATGTAAAAGTCCCGATCCCCATTGTAAAAACGGAAATTTTGAGTATTTTTTTAGAAAATACGTGGTTTTGTGAAAATTTTGAGTATTTTCAAAAAATGTTGTTATTACATTTTAAATGTATGAAAAAATCCCGATCGTTTGATACCCACGTTGTGAAAACGGAAATTTTGAGTATTTTTTTTAAATATACGTAGTTTTGTGAAAATTTTGAGTATTTTCTAAAAATGTTGTTATTACATTCGAAATGTTTGAAAAAATCCCGATCGTTTGATACCAACATTGTAAAAACGGAAATTTCGAGTATTTTTTTCGGAAATACGTAGTTTTGTGAAAATTTTGAGTATTTTCAAAAAATGTTGTTATTACATTCGAAATGTATGAAAAAATCCTGATCGTTTGATACCCATATTGTAAAAATTGAAATTTTGAGTATTTTTTTTCGAAAAAACGTAGTTTTGTGAAAATTTGGAGTATTTTCAAAAAATGTTGTTATTACTTCCAAAATGTATGAAAAAAACTGATCATTTGATACCCATATTGCAATAACAATATATTTTTAGATTCTTTAGAAAAAAAAATGCATTTTTGAAATGCAGGAAAAATACGTATTTTTGAGAAAATTTTCATGAAATAATAATTTTAATGGATAACTGACATCATCCCGATTCCAAAACACTATAATTTTTTGATGTTTGCATGATTTTTCATACGATTAAATCCAATGTCTCCCATATAGCCAAAATCCCATAAGCTCTGTGCTTCAGTTAAGCACTGGGCCGTGCTTAACCGAGGCAGCTGAACGGTGCAAAACCGGGGCAGTGCAAAACCGAGGCGTGCAAAACCGAGGTATGACTGTATTCAAAATGAAAGTTGATGTTAGAATTCATCAATTAGCACAGTTTAGACAATAATTATGCGAACTAATATCCACATAATTGATAAAACGCGATGAAGTGTCCGGGTTTCGAAGCGTCCAGGAATTCGAATCATGACGTTAGACATTTTGTTTATTGTTTGTATATAAATCATGGGTCAAATTTTTATTTCCTAAACAGAACGCAAAAAAAACATTTTTGTTTTCATGTTTGGCTTAACAAGTAATTAATAATCACCTTTAAAATACTGCTTTTGTGCTAATCTCTGTTTTAACAGCTTTTCAATATTGGAAATGTATCTGAACAACTCAAAGATATATAATTTTGTTTGAAAAACGTTCAAGTGATTCATGAGACACTTTTGCGATCATCGCATCCCAAACAAACAAGCAAAACCTTTATTTGCCAGCGATTCAGCAGCATTTAATTTCAACTGCTCGCTTTTAATTCCACTTTATACACGCACGCACATACATTTGATGATCTTGCTCTCCACAGACAAACCCCCTCATAGTGGGAGGAGTATCATCGCGCCCACCAATGGAATCATGCTCTTGCATTATAAAAAAAGACACCCACTTAAAATTCTAAATTTAAATTATTTTGGAAGTGAGTCCACGACGAGTCGCGTATGCTGCGAGCTTGTTTCGTCTAGAAAGTAAACACTGATTATACACAGTAAAAAATTGTGTAAATTTGGAAGGTGTAATTTTGGAAGGTTGAACATTACCTCTTCTATGATGTAATTTTACCTCAATTTAGAAAAAGCGACATTACAAAAGAAAAGTGGTAAAATTACACATTTTTTCTGACATAAAAGTTGTACCCCTTTCCAGATGTAATATTATCATGATTTTTTTTCTGTGTAGAATAAATAAATAAAAATATAACTCATGATTAAACAAATTCCAGTTTTTTTAATATTTAAAAGGAATATTAGAAAGCGAGTCGATGCGTCTCAAAGTAACGCAACTAAAATTACAACGTTCATGAAAAAAAAAACATTTCTAAAGATAGTTTACGTGTAATTAGTAACAGATTTCCCCCCAAAGTTGGACTGTTCAAAACCAAGCGATTTCTTTGTTGCGCGAAGCTGAATTAAATTTTTGGGTAATGACTGTAATTTGGAATGTTGGTCATGAGAGTCGATGTTTTTTTTTTGTTGTCAAAAACAATCGCCGCAACGATTTGAACTTACTTTTGATGAGATTAGAGTTAGAGTTGGTGACGATTCCTGGAAAGATAGAAGAAAAAAATGAGAAAATAATTGTTAGTAATTGCGAGTGAGAAACTCGGCGTGGGCTTCAATTTGGAGTATACGTTTTGTTTACTTTTTGATTAACCTTTTCGTTTACCATTTCCCACCATCAAGCAGGAGAGAATATCTCCAGACTGTTTTCCAATCAATTTGCCCCCAATTCGCTGGCTACGGTATGTGCAACGATATCGAAAGTGCTCCTTGCGGAATTAATAATAAATACTTGATACTCGGGTGAATACTGGCACTATGGGAAAATCGTTTTTTTTTTTTGCGGTCAAATTATTTGTCAACATCAAAAACACAAAATTTATCCTAGTTTAAATTTGGATTACAAGAATGAAAAAGAAATTAAAAGAGTAAAAATTATTTCAAGTAAACTGAATGAGCAAAAATTGCTTTCACAGTTCAAGCGAGCGAAAGTCCTTTTGCAAAAACAAATGAAAAGCCGGGACCGGGTTCGATTGAAAATAATAAAGGCGAGGTGAAAACCGAAAAGAAAGTAAGAACACTAGGAAAACTCCCGCCACCTTAAGGGGCCGACAAGATGACGCTGGCGCGGGGGCAAGAGAAATTGAAAGGAGGTTTGAAATTGAAATTGAATTTAGATTGCTTCATATATCGGGCTGTGGCTGATAAATATTTTTTCCTCGTATTCCTCTGAAAGGCGAACAAGAAAGGATCATATCTCGGCATCTAAACAACACCGGCCCATGACCGAAGCCGAAGGGAGAGAGGGTGGATTAAATCTCGTTTCTTTTTTTTCGCTTTTTTTTAGTTTGGGAAAAAGTTTAGTTGAGTCGAGCAGCAAATATTCCATCTAAATATTTCAACAGGAATGAACGACTTCTTTTCACCTCGAAAAAAAGAGCCTTAAGATATCAGAAATCAACGCGATGGCCTTTTTGAAAATTTTAACACGCTCTGCAATTCCTTTTTTTCGAAGAACAATAACAGAAGTAGAAAAGGATCAACGCCTTCGAATTGCTTGCTTTAGTTGATGTTTGGCAGGATTCATGGCTTTTTCGCTGGTGAATTGTTCTTCCCGAGATTGAGCGTGGGGTTGAAAGATAAGAGCTTGATGAGGGAAACATCAATTCGTGACATGGTTGTCGGAAATTATTGGCGGTAGGTTACAGCTGGCTTTTCAAGTTAAGTAGTTTTGGGAAAGCATTACTGAGGTAATTTGATGAAGTATTAATTCAATTTTTTTAAATGTTTTGTAAGCACGCATCAACATAATTAATTAATTTAACGTGAAGACTTCCATCATTGCCATGAGTTTTCGTTCGATGATATAAATTTCGCTTCCCTGACAATATTTCGACAAAATTCCTCCTATTCTGTTTAGAATAGTGAACTTCACATTCTGATACTTTTTGGTAACGATTATCCCATTCCTTGATTAGTTATGGAAATCGTCATTAATCAATGATTGCCAAATGGGACGTCAATGATTATATTACAAAATTATAGACACTTTGGAACACATTTGATTTAGACCAAATTTTATTTTCATTGACTTCAAGAAGGCAACAACCGGCACATGCTGATTCATTTTGGTGGAGAAATTCTTTAAATTGAATTCAATGCAGAGTATTTTAGAGTGATATTCAATTATCTTCGAAAATGATCAACTACTTCACCTTAAAAAAGCAAGGTTCAAATCTCGGGTTAGTTCTCAAATGGTCCTAACTTGAGCATGAGCATGAGCATGAGCATGAGAGATCACCCATGGTTGCCCCTCCGTTGCTGAACAGAACCATAATATTCTTTCAGCACTACTGATTATAGGCTTCGACGATCTAGTGGTGTTTCCCTTATCAACAGCATGTATGAATGCGCTGAAAAGATAAAACACCATGATTGCCAAAACTAGATCAGTTGCGAATAGGTAACAGTCATTGGCCACCAGCGGCGCCCGCCATGTCAGTTTGTAGATCTCGATTTTAAGGGACGGGAATGTTAGTTAGCGCAGGTTGCTACTAGGGCAGCTGATTTACTCTGTGCTTACACCCCACGAGCGCCAGGAACCTGAAAATTTGTTAGTAGGGTAGGGTATTTGGTCAGGATTCACCACAGAAGATGATGATGCGACCCAAAATCAAAATGTTTGTTGAAAGGTATTATGTATTATTCTCAAGGCAAGCAATCGGATGCTGCGGATGAGACATTTCCCGTTTATCTGTTGTTAAATTTTAGATGAAATGGTTTAGTCTTAGACAGCTGGCTGTGGAAAGATAGAACCAAAATCATTTGAAATTAATGAATGAAGGATTGAACAGTGCAATTTTTAACTTGAGATGATTGTACGAGTTTTAAATGATTGATGTTTAGTGAGGTACTGATTAACGTTGCGAACGACGAGTTACAATGTTTATCGAGCTGAAATGGTATGATAGGGTTTTGTTATTGTTGCACACCGACAACGGACGCGAAAAAATTTGCGACCCGACGAAAAGGTTCGCAAATCGAACTGGCTAGCTGTCATCGGGACAGCCAAAGCCAGCCGCACCTTCACACGCACGCGAAAGAAAAAACGAAAAACACACTGCGACGGACGCGACAAATTTTGCGACCTGACGAAAAGGCATCGCAAATCGAACTCAGTTCTCAAATGGTCCTAACTTGCTGCATAAACTACATTTTTTGTTTTAACACAAATATCAGAATGTACAGAATTTTCTGGCCGAAACTATATGTTTTTTTTTATGATTTCAAAAAATGCAATTATTTCAAGGTTTTCGTTTGCATGCAGATCTGTGAATTAAAAATAAATGATCAATAATATGTTGTTACAGGGCCAATAATTTTTTTTTATATAATTATTTCAATACTAAATTTGATTGCTTCATACTTGATACCAGTATAGCCATTTTTTTAAACAGGTCAACACAGTAGAAACAATTAAACTTACATTTTTTTATTACCTTATCTATATTTGCATAAAAACGCAATATCCCTATTTTGCAACTAAGCTTCAAACAATAATCCAGCTCGGAGATCCCATTAAAGATAAGCACTCCATACAAGTGAAGTTCCGAAAATTCTCACACGGTGATGCCTCAACGCAAAAGTCGTTGCAGAGGTACACTTAAATCACACCCTGAAGAGCAGAATTGACCGCAGAACTGACCGCTCGGAGGTCATCTCTCGGGGGGTGCAAATTAGACCCCGCTTGATAATAGTTTATCTCACTTAGGCAGAGCATTTTAAGACCCACCGACATTGTCTCTCCTAACCCATTTGGTGGGTTAATGGTCAACGGGGGGAGCTTGGGGTTGCCTCCGAAATTTTATTATTCAAATTAGTGGGTACTTGCGCGGTGTAGCTGCTCACATTTCGTGGCTCGTGCAGTTGGCTACAATGAATTCATTTAGCCGTCATACAATTTACCGCTGCCACAGACTTGAGGCATTCGCGCGGTAGGTCTTCTGGTCAGCAGTAATTCTGCTCTTTATGTTTCTGCCTTTATGATTTGGTTTTGGTGCTCGTTTTTTTTTACTCCTTCTCGGACGGGTGTAAATCAGGTAAGGTATGAGTTTAGTTGTTCGACTTGTTTTATGTCGTTTCTCTCGCTGCTCGAAAAAGTCGAAGGTGTGTGTACCCTAAGCTAATACCTAAGACGCAGCAGCACCAGCAGCAACACAAAAAAGGTAATTAAATTTATTTCAAATTTGTTTTCGGGGGCCTCCACTTTTTTTTGTCTTCATAGGATAGTTGTTACTTTATGGCTGGTTTCGGGGTGGATAATTATAAGATAACGAGTGATTCATGAGCGTGCGGTAGTGCGGGATTGTTGTGCTTGCAGCAGCTGTCTTGAAGTTAATGATTCATCGGACGGTGTGCGCTGGTCTTGTTTCATGTGTTTCGACTTGGTTTTATTTGCGTAATGTAGGTGTATGTTGTCTGGTTGTTGTTCATAGATTGATGCGGCTTCTGGTGACAAGGAGAACAAGATAATTTGAAGGAAAAGGGTGGAAATTGTGAAACAATAAAAACTAGTAGATACGATCTGAAAACAATGGCTGGACTTCACTTTTTTTGCAAATTCGTTGTGAAAGTACTTTTGTTGTATTAGACACGGTGGGTAAGAAGGGGATTATTATGCAACTTGCATGCACCTCGGAAATTCCTTCTGGAGGTTGTTGGGGGGACTATTCTGAGTCAGAAAAATCGATTCCCAAAATATTCTGTCGGTGAAAACTGATTTTATCTCGATTTGAAATTAAAAAACCTAGTATATCACCTAAAACCTCAAAAATACGTCTAAAATCTCGGTCTAACTCTGGATAAAGATGTACATTTTCATCAAGATATCAATTCTTAGATCCCAAAATATATTCCTGACATAGCACACCTTAAATCGATCCACTACTTGAGTCCCAGCGTCATCAAGAGGTATAAAAAAGAGTTATTTAAAAAAAATATTTTCAATTTGCTCTGGTAAATAAATTGTCAAGTCTGAATTCAAAAACTAATGTTGTAGGATTGTTTCAAACAAAATGAAGAACAATTTTGCAGAAAAAAGTATGACATTTTATCCATTTTCAGTAAAGTTATCTCAATTTTAGTGGGAAAATTTCTGCCAATTTTCAAAATTCTTCGATATTTAACTCACTACTGTTATAAACAGCTACTACGATCATACTCAGTAGGATGTAACAAAAGTTACGTTTTGGCGGTCATTCAGGTACTGGTTACGGTGGGCATACTGAGCTCAATTCCCAAATATGAGCATGATTGAACTTAACAGGAGCTGGCGCTTTTCATTTGAATTTTAAATGGGAATAACTCGTAAACAGCATTTTTTAGAAAAATGAAGATTTTTTAGTCACTTAAGCGCTTATTTTCAACATCTTTGGCGTGTAGGCCAGATTTTTGCGCATGTTTTGGTATATATAACATTGAATTGAAGCTCTCTCCCAGTCACATCAATCCGAATTCTGAAACGGAATCTAATTAGAATCGTACACAAATTCCGTTTCAAACGCAACAACCGGTTCGAACACGGAACCGGTTGTTGCGTTTGAAACGGAATTTGCATACGATTCTAATTAGATTCCGTTTCAGAATTCGGATTGAGTTAAATGGGCTGAAGCTCTGTACAGGCCTTCAAAGTTTTGAAATTTTTCGAAAAAAACATCTCAGCAGAAAAGATAGGCGTCGAGCCATTTCTTATTGCTCAAAACTTCAATGTTGTGTATACCAAAACATGAACAAGGATCTGTCCTACACGCCAATGATGTTGAAAATAAACGCTTCAGTGGCCAAAGTGACTAAAAAATCTACATTTTTGAAAAAAAAGTTTTCACGGGTTAAATCTCATTTAAAATTCAAATGCAAAGCGCCAGCTCCTGTTAAGTTCAATCATGCTCATATTTGGGAATTGAGCTCAGTATGCCCACCGTAACCAGTACCTGAATGACCGCCAAAACGTAACTTTTGTTACATCCTGCTGAGTATGATCATAGTAGCTGTTTGCAGGAATGAGTTAAATATCGAAGAATTTTGAAAATTGGTAGCAATTTTCCCACTAAAATAGACATAACTTTACCGAAAATGGATAAAATGTCATACTTTTTTCTGCAAAATTGTTCTTCATTTTGTTTGCAACAATGCTACAACATTAGTTTTTGAATTCAGACATAACAGTTTATTTACCAGAGCAAATTGAAAATATTTTTTTTAAATAACTCTATTTTACACCTCTTGATGACGCTGGGACTCAAGTAATGGATCGATTTAAGGTGTACTATGTCAGGAATATATTTTGGGACCTAAGAATTGATTTCTTGATGAAAATTTACATCTTTGTTCAGAGTTAGACCGAGATTTTAGGCATATTTTTGAGGTTTTAGGTGATATTTTAGGTTTTTTAACTTCAAATCGAGATAAAATCAGTTTTCACCGACAGAATATTTTGGGAATCGATTTTTCTGACTCAGAATAGTCCCCCCAACAACCTCCAGAAGGAATTTCCGAGGTGCATGCAAGTTGCATAATAATCCCCTTCTTACCCACCGTGATTAGATTGACAAAACAACCTACAGTTCATCCTCAAAAAAATCACAGTATCGAAAAGTACTTTTTTCCAATTCCGTCGTGAAACTACTTACTTTTCCTGTTATTCTTGAACGACGAAATAGCCTACTTTTCAGTACCAAAAATAACACAATCGTATAGCAACACTTTTCAAAATAAATGCTGAAAAGTTCTACTTTTAAGCACTGTAATGAGTGCTGAAAAGTTGAACTTTTCAACATTTTTGTATTTAAACGATTTATTGATAAAACCATGAAAATTTGACTTAAAACTTGCTCTTTGACAATTCGAAAAAAAAAAATTTTAAAATCCTTCAAATCTGTTCTTTTGCAATTTTTACGAAAGTTTTAAATGTAGCTCAGCTGATATATCAACAGATTTAAATAAGACACAGTTGGATTTTTTTTACATTTAAGTATTTAAGTTCTGTGTCCTGTAATTTATTTTTCTGAAAAAAAAAATATGAAAGAGGTGTTTCTGCATGGGATTTTTTCAGGTAATTCTTTCTCAATGAAAATGAGTTCGTATCGGAAAACGGATAACATTATCGGATTCTTTGGACAATTCGTTTCTATGTTACAAGTTTCAAATGTTATTGAACCACCATTTGGAAATATCTTCATATTTATGGGCAATTTTAGTAAAACAAGTTTCATGGTAAATTTGGAAAATTCAGAATCATGCTACAAAATTGAAATTATTGGCAATAAAAATGTATATTCTTATGAAAAAATTAAGTCTAATGATGTTTGATCAACCTAAACCTAAATTTATATACATTTTTTATGTTAATTAACTTGGTTAAACAAACAGTACATTGTAATTTTGACTTTTTGTCGAATTCAGTTAATTTTGCCTCCCTTTTAGCTCAAATAAGTTAGAAACAATAAACTAGTTTTGAAATTTCCAATTGATTTTCTTTTGCAAAAAAAAACGTACATCGAAATTTTGTGGCCTACCTCAGCTCATGATTCAATATTATAATTTTTTAAAATATTTGAAAAATAAACTTGAATCCTATAAATGTTACCCAGGTTTACGGTACAGATAAATTCAAAAGATGTTTTATTTTTTATGATGGCATAAATGTCTCATAGTCTGTTAAAAAGGCGTTTCAGGAAATTCCCATTTAAATGGTTTATCAGCCATTTGGTTTTTCGTATCGGCTCCTAACCTTCACACTATTTATGTAACTATAAGCAAAAATCAAATAAAATATCTAACATTAACTCAATGAATTCGTATTCATTGCTTGCTTGCTTGTTCCATAAATTCGACAATTTATTGTTTGAAAATACATAGCATAAAAAAGACCCATTGATTGCTCTAAATCAAGTAATGAAACACGTTGTTCAAAGTTTTCAGCACTTTTTAGCATAGCTTAATATATTAGTGCACTCATAATTTATAGCTTCAATTATTTCCCCAGCAACAACTTCTATCCCATCCCAAACCCATTTGTTCAAGTCACCTCAGGGCTCATTGCAACATTGCACAATTCTCAGAAAACAACAACGAATGAGCACGACCGAAAAATGCAGCAAAAAAGACTAAAAACCTCCTCGGTAATCCCACACTGCAATTTACAACTTGTCGCTTCATTCGTCCTCTAATTCAATTTCGGTCGATCCTTTTCAGCGCGTTCCGCTTCGTTCCAATCCAATTCCCACTTCTCAGGTCTTCTTCTCGGGACTGCTTGTTCTCGGTCTAATGGTCCAGTTCAATTCCGAAATGCAACGAGACCCCGAGCGTCAGTAATTCCCTAACAGCCTTTACCATGCCTTGAAAGAAAGAAGTAAAAAAAATGAAACTTGTTTGACCAAATGAACAGAGCAGCGAACACAAAAGTCGAGGTAACATTGCGCTCAGGTAGATTTTATGTGGATTAACTTCTCTCGGGGTCCTTGTTCCAAACACCGTGATGAGGTTTCGACTGCTGTTTGGTCAGCAGGATCGACCGGAGAAGTTGAGGAGGAAATTAGGAGTCAAATCGAGTCAGGCCGCTTGGTTGCTCAATTCCTGGGACTCGTCATCGATGACCCCCGGGCACCGCTGCTCGGTTTGAAAGGCTTTGGGTACACATTTTTTAAATGGAGGAATAAAACTCATAATAATCGAAGGTATGACCGATCCTATAATTTGAGCGGTGGGATTCGTGGGATCTTTTTTTTTTGTACTTCGAAATTGGTTGGTGCTATTTTTATAGCAGTGGCTTGTCAGCTTACTTCCCGAAAGTGAGGTTTTATTAAACTTTTATGGTTTTGGTTGCCATGGAGAGTGAGAAGATGTGCTGTGTTTGAACATAAGTACTGAACATTTTCAATGGTTCAAACAGAAAAGAAAGGGGAGATAATGCCTTTTTCTATTTGTAACAAAATTGAAGATTGTTATCGTAATTTAGAAAACTAACATGAAATTCTTAAAATAAATCAAAACTAGCATTGTCAAGATAGGTGTCAAACTATAAAACAGTATTAGAAGCTATTACTTTTCGAAAAAAAAAATTAAAAAAAAGTTGAACTTTTTAGCACTGAAATGGATGCTATATACAGTCAAACCTCTTTTTACGCGACCTCGTAAAACCTCCACCGTGGTCCACTGAAGCTACCTGAAGCTATACCGCTGGTTAATATGGGCATACAGACCCCCGTTGAACAGGTAGATATCCAGGCCATGACTTCCGGGCGTTTCTGGATGACCCAAAACAATCCAACATGCCACAGAATGTCCATCGTGGTCCACGGAATCTACCTGAAGCTGAACCGATGGATAATATAGTCATATAGACCCCCGTTGATCAGGTAGATATCCAGGCCATAACTTCCGGGAGTTCTTGGATGACCTAGTACATTCTAACTGATCACAAGGCAACCATCGTAGGTCACGGAAGCTACCTGCAATTATTACGATGGTGGATACACTGGTACAGACCCTTGTTGAACAGGTAGATAATCAGTTCATTACTTCCTGAAGTTCTTGGATAACCCAGAACATCCCAACCTGCTGTAGAACAGCGTAGGTCACTGAAGCTATTTTGAATAACCTGGAATTACATTATTATTATTAAAAAAATATAATACTTTATAAAACTAAAAAATACTGAAAACTCTTTTTACGCGTGCAATTCAAAATAGCGCGAACTCTTTTTACGCGAAAAATTCAAAATAGCGCGAACTTTTTTTACGCGATTTTTTTTACGCGAGAAAAAAAAAATCGCGTGAAAAGAGGTTTGACTGTAGTACTGTTTGCAATTCCGCTGTGAAACTGTCAACTTTTCTTGTCCTTCTGGAGAAACGAAACGGCCTACTTTTCCCTACCAAAAATAACAGAATGGATAATTAATACCTTTTAATACCAGTGCTGAAAAGTTCTACTTTTCAACACTGAAATGGGTGCTGAAAAGTTAAACTTTTCAGCACTTGTATCGAAAAGTAACATTTTTTATTTTTTTTTGTTTTGACCGGTGAATTTACTAAACACAAGGATGTTTGACATGAAATTCCATTCAAGAAGCGTTTTTCGGAATTGCAAATAACGTTGTAAACAACTCGTTACAAAACTTGATTTATTCAGCACTCGTCGTATTTATCCAACTCGTAAAACCTCGATGGGTAGATGTACGACTCGTGCTGAGAAAATCTTCTTTTTGCAACTTGTTAAAGTACTGTTACTTTTCGCAATGAATTTTGAGAATGACAGGAATAGTAAATAGTTTGATATTTTTCCACTGTTCTTAAAATGACTGTAAATAAAACAATCCATTTGATTTTAACAGATTGTATCAAACTCAAAACAGGGTGCGCTTAAAATTTCACCAACTTCTGGATTCGCTAACCTTTGGTCCAGCCCAGTCCATCCATCATATTTTTCATTTACGGGTCCAAACCTCGGCGGGGAAAACCCCCGGGTGGATTTGTGTGGCCGGGTCAAAGAGTAAACAAATAGCTGCGAGGAGGAGAAGAAGGAGGAGGTCGGTATTACTATTTCAGCTAATCATCGTCGTCGTCGCAACTACTGGCTCACACAGTTGGGATCGAGCCTCGACCCCTAAGGGTTTGGAAGCTGTGGGGTGGCTGGATTGGCTCGTTAAATTTAGGTCAAATGGTTCGCCGAATCGGTTGGAATGTTTGTGTGTTGTTCGTCTTCCTGGCAAATGTTCACGTACGCGAGAGGAGGAAACAAAAAGAAACATTACATTTTACTGATTAAGTCTATTGATCGGGCAACAATTTTAGGAATGACTGAGGATTTCGCTCCAAGCTCTCTGTGGCGTACATGGGTAAAAGCACGTTTGGCATTTGGCACTTGGAAGTACTTAATCATGCTTAGCCGTCAAACCTCACGTACGGAGAGATGTTAGTGTCAGTTGAAGGAATTTTTGACGTGATTTGCCAGTTTGAAGGCCTCTCGGCGTAGGGTTCACAGGTGAGCAACCTCTGAGGTCAATCGATCACTTCCTTGTGCGATTATCGACCAAGCATCCAAGCAAACCAATTCCACCAGGCGCCCTCTATTTTACACGTTTATGATACACAGCCGGATAAGTGGCTTGATTAATCAAATTATTTTCTATTTTACTTCGATTTGTGTTACCTATAATTTTCAATTTTCTTCTCCAAAACCGGGGATCTGATTCTCGCTGGAGTGAGGGGGTGAGTGGGGGTGAGGGAAATTTGCCTACGTTATTTTCCTTCCTCATTTTTCACCTCTTCCCTCACGCAAGCAAGCAAGTCCCAGCCAGCGTACTTTCTTAAATAAACATGCCCAACGGCATGAAAAGGTGGGTGGGGAAGCGAAGTGGGTGGAAGTGTTGAGCATAAATTGTGAAAAACATATGAATAAAGAACACATAATCGATTGGGCCGGGAGGAAGAAGCTATCAAGCAGCGTTGAAGGATGGGGAAACAATGGAATAAAAGATAAATTTGGACGTGTTTTCAATGGCGCAATTACCAAATTGTTTACAGAATCTTAATTGGTTTGGACTGGACTGGACGGGAAGTACTTTACGGGATCTGATTTTGGTTTTTGCTTGCTGAAGCAAAGATTTACTGAATTTACTGGCTGGTGAGACACTGTTAAAAAACGTGGTGCTGGAAAGATTTAAACAATATCAATTGATTTTTTCTGTTTCTTGCCTTTTTCTCCTAACAAAGTTTGCCCACAAATCCTGTCAGTTTAACATTTTATTCCGTCGATATTTTTTTCTAGCTCGACTTGTCTTTTCCTCGATGGCCCTTTTGACACTTACAATTTCTTGAATTTGTTGAATTTCATGAATTTCTTGAATTTCTTGAATTTCTTGAATTACTTGAATTTCTTGAATTTCTTGAATTTCTTGAATTTCTTGAATTTCTTGAATTTCTTGAATTTCTTGAATTTCTTGAATTTCTTGAATTTCTTGAATTTCTTGAATTTCTTGAATTTCTTGAATTTCTTGAATTTCTTGAATTTCTTGAATTTCTTGAATTTCTTAAATTTCTTGAATTTCTTGAATTTCTTGAATTTCTTAAATTTCTTAAATTTCTTGAATTTCTTGAATTTCTTGAATTTCTTGAATTTATTAATTTTTTTGAATTTCTTGATTTTTTGAATTTCTTGAATTTCTTGAATTTCTTGATTTTCTTGAATTTTTTGAATCTCTTGAATTTCTTGAATTTCTTGAATTTCTTGAATTTCTTGAATTTCTTGAATTTCTTGAATTTCTTGAATTTCTTGAATTTCTTGAATTTCTTGAATTTCTTGAATTTCTTGAATTTCTTGAATTTCTTGAATTTCTTGAATTTCTTGAATTTCTTGAATTTCTTGAATTTCTCGAATTTCTTGAATTTCTCAAGTTGGCAATTATTTCAAAAAACATATTTCCGTGATTTTTTCTCACAGTGCCCCCACTTTCTTCCTTCCCACATTGGAGCGCCACAATTTCCCAATTATCGCGCCTCATTTTCTCCTGGTGCAGCAGCAGCATTTTTTTTCTTCTTTTCATTCACAGACTGGTGGCGATCACGATGATGATGAATTGATAGTTTAATGGAGGCTGCTGCCAGCAGCCCCCATTCATGGTTTTTGGCAAAACGATGTGCAATCCACCCAACGCGCACTGATTGAATGATATGGCACACACAATTGTAGCTCGAGCTTATTGGTAAAATGGCAAGGCTGGCGCCACCGTGACCGGTTAAAGTTGCGAGCAAAACCGTTTGGATTTCTTTTGGGACCACCAGCCACGAGCGATCATCACGTGGTTTTGAATGATCTTCTTCAGCGTAAGTTAAGCCAGTTTTTTTTTTCTTTTTGAAAAAGGAAGGCAACCAAATTTGGTAATAGCTTTCCGCTAGATTGAAACCTTTTTTATAATGAGGTAATTAATTTGCGTTTCGATACTTCGATAACATTTTATTAATATATTATTAAAAATAAATAAATAATTAAAATGAAAAATCGAAGAAATCGATGTTCAAATTTAAAAGCATATTTTTTCTTCATTATTCAATGCGGAAGAATTGGGGAAACTGTGAGGAGTACCATGCTGGGAAAATTGTTTTCCTCTTTTACGCCGGTTGTTTATTCTGAATTTTTGATTGAAATGTGTTTAATCTTCAGATCGAAACACAAAACGAGCGTATTGAATTATTACCATTATATACCCAATGGGTGGGCCGGCTAATTGAAGATCAGTTTAGAGCAGACCATGAATGTGAGAAAAATCTGAAACTGATTGACGAGTTAATTGTCTTGAAATCGTACGATTTTACTGTTTTGGCTGGAAAGTTCAATTTTTATGCATTCAAATGGATGTTTAAATAGTTGTTCGTGCAACAAGATGCAAAAAGATGTTTCTGTGAGCACAAGTCCTACATTTATCCAACGAGGTTCCCGAGTCAAAAAATATTGAAAAATATTGCTTTTCGATAAAAGGGCTGAAAAGTTTAATTTTTCAGCAACCATTTTACTGCCGCTCGAAGCTGATCCGTCCCATATGTAATTTCGTCAATTTTGAGGTTATGATGCAGTTAGGTTCGAAATCATGTAAACTATCAGAAAAACCAATAAAATTTAAAACTTTGTTCTAGAAAAACGTTACTTAATCCACCCTTAGGTGGTTGGTGCCTTCCTCACATTTAAAGGGTGCTATCCAAAATAGACACAAAATGGCGGTGTTTTTCAGAGTTTTATCAATTTTGACTCATTATTCATACCACTAGATTGGGTAGTCAGATCTTCATATTGCAGGGCACTTATGTGGTTACAACTTATGATAGGGTAGTCAGATCTTCAATCCAATTCGTGCTAGTTGAAAAGGTCTTTTAATTACCTATCCAAAGATAGGTCGCATGAATATCATGAGATAAGATGAGATGATCATGAGATCCGGCCTCCAAAATGTGCATAAATAACACTTAGGTGTTTATAAATTTTGATAGGGTTGTCAGATCTTCAATGTTTTGGACGCGTTGGAAAGGTCTTTTGATTACCTATGCAACGATAGGTCGCATGATAGATTCGGACAACGTTTTCATCAAAATATCTGTGAACCGGCCTCCAAAAGGTGCGTAAATAACACTTAAAGTGCTTATAACTTTTGATAGGGTTGTCAGATCTTCAATGTCTTGGACGCGTTGGAAAGCTTTTTTGATAACCTATCCAACGATAGGTCACATGAGAGATCCGGACAACGTTTTCTTCAAAATATCTGAGATCTGGCCTCCAAAAGGTGCGTAAATAACACTTAAGTGCTTATAACTTTTGATAAGGTTTTCAGATCTTCAATGTCTTGGACGCGTTGAAAAGGTCTTTTAAATACCTTTCTGAAAATGTATAGCATGACGGGTTTTCTTACAAAAACCACCCTTTTTACAATCTTCCGAACTTTTGTTAAAATCGTTTTTTTAGCATAACTTTTAAAGTACTTAACTAAACTCCATAATTTTTAATAGCGGCTTATGGGACCCCAGGACGGATCGAATGAGGCCAAAACGGACAAAATCGGTTTAGCCAGTCTTGAGATAATCGAGTGACAATTTTTTGATCAACATCCCACCACACACACAGACATTTGCTCAGAATTCGATTCTGAGTCGATAGGTATACATGAAGGTGGTTCTAGGAGGTCTAATTGAGAAGTTCATTTTTCGAGTGATTTTATAGCCTTTCCTCAGTAAGGTGAGGAAGGCAAAACCGTAGAAAATCCGTTTAGTGCTATAAAATCACGCTTTCCAGTCCTTGTATCGAAAAGTATTAATTTTTGATTCTGTTGTTTTGGTACCATCATCAGGAGGAACATTCGATTCTCATTTCCATACCCAATGTCACCCCTAATAACGGTGGTGAAACCCGGCCGTTTCGTCTACCGAGAATGACAGGAAAAGTAAGTACTTACACTTTTCAGTACTGTTATTTATGACGATGAAAAGTTGGCCGTTTTGTCATTTGTTATTGACAGGAAACTTTAATTAGCAAGAGAAGAGTTTTTGAATGCGTTTCGAAAGTTAGTTAATTATAATTAGGAAAACATTTATAAATAGCATTATTTTAATATTCTAAAAGCGTCATGTTTTTCTCAAAGAAAATAAGTTCATTTCATTTCATTTATTTCGTTGTTTAAGCATCACTTAATTGTGTGAAGTTATTACAAAATAACCTTCGAAATAGCTGATAGATTGGGGATAGTTATAGGAAAGGGGGCGTTTCATATTGTAGTGAAAATGAGTTCAAATCGGATTTTTGGTCAATTTTACACTAAGAATAGATGTAATTAGTTTTTAAGTTACAAGTTTTAACTGTTATTGAAATAAAATCAAAAATATCTTCAGATTTATAGCCATTTCCAGTAGAACAAGTTTTATAGTAAATTTGGAAAATTAAAGAATCATGCTACAAAATTGGTTTTGGTGCCAACAAAATTTTATATTTTTATGAAAAAAAAAAATTCCTTATGAGTTTGATTTAATTTAAAACTTTATTTACTTTACCTAAAATAAAAAAAAACTATTTTTGAAAAGTTAATGAACTTGTTATTAATTGAAAAAGTTATTGAAATTCATTGTGAATTTTTCAAATGAAACATTCAAAGTGCACTTTTTTAAGCTGAAATTTGAAACAACTATCAAAGTAACCCCTGTTTTTAAAATAGCAATTTTTGTTGAAACTATTTTTTAAAGCAATTTAAAGCAATTGAAAAACACTTTTTTGCAATTCCGTTGTGAAAGTACTTCCATTTCCTGTCAATCTTGAACGACGAAACAGCCTACTTTTCTTTACCAAAAATCACAGAATCGAATAGTAACCCCACAGAGTAAGACAGAGTTACTACTGCCACTTGATTTATGGTTCCACAATCCTTATGGAGCCAAAAAATAAAATGACATATCTTCGGACTGCTCACTCTATGTTACTCTGTGGTAACCCTTTTCAAAACAAATGCTGAAAAGTCCTACTTTTCAGCACTGAAATGGATGCTGAAAAGTTGAACTTTTCAGCACATGTTAGGAAAAGTTATACTTTTCAACATTTTTTTTTATTAAAACGATTCATTGACTCAATGCATGAACATTTGTCCTATAATTCTGTTCAAAGGGTGTTTTTCGGAATTTCAAAAAACGTTGTATGGAACTCGTTGCAAAACATGATTTTTTCATCATTCGTCGTATTTATCCAACTCGGTAAACCTCGTTGGATAAATGTACGACTCGTGCTGAAAAAATCCTCTTTTTGCACCTTGTTGCATAAACTACTATTTTGTAAAAAACGTGCATGGACGTTGTGTGGCCTACACCAGTACATGTTTTACAAATCTTGAGACAAGTCTAACCGTTTGAATAATACTTGAAAAATAAATTGAAATCCTATCAATGTTACCCAGAAGTAATGCATTTTAGAGTACCTATTTGACAATTGTTGGAAGACGTTACCTTCTGTCAAGGTTTTCAATTCAAGTCATATTTTTTTTATTTTACGAAGCTTATTTTGGCACGAAAAAAAGCTATTTCGATTTCCTAGTAAACTATTTTTTACCATTTATAGAAAACAGTTGGAAAAAATGTCTTAAAACTTTGATTGATCTTTTATTAAATGAAATAAAATCAAATTTTATCAAACATTTGATAATCTAAATGAAAGACAAAATGTTATTAAAATATTGGTATAACATTTATTTGATGTCATTCATTGTCTTTACATAATAAACACCAAACCGATTTCACTCCACGACATCTCTCCACATGCGCGTTTCGTGTGGCAGGCACTTCCACAAACAGCTGAGATATTCGAACTTCAATTGAAATTGAAACCTTAAAAAACAGAGTTCCAAGCCACCGCGCCCGCAACCTTGCCCACAGCAGTTAGTTAGTGCCCAAGATTGAAAGTAAAGTGTGACTAAATGTGACGCATTGAGCAAACGGAACGGCTTCGATTTTACTTCATTTACTTGCCAATGATTGATCGGTCCGGGCGAGGTGAGGCTTTTAAATGAAAACTTTTACTTTCAATCAGCATGAGGCACTGGGTACGTTTTAGTTATACAGAGAGTGAGTGTGTACATAAGATGGATTGTAAATTTGCATGCACTTTTGTAAGAGTTTTTCGTAGAAAATGAGGAATTTAGAGCAAACTTGGTGCGTAAGACGAGATGTTGTGCAACAGCTTGAGCTCGATTGAGTTGAGATACGAGCTACCATTGATTTCGTAACTAAAGCATCTTTTGGCATGAGTCTTTTTAGAAAAAAACTTGTATTGCATGAAAAACACGCAACCTGATAAAAGCACCAATTTGAACACGTACCAACAGCGTCACCCAAAGACACTTTTATGGCACTCCAATAAATCTAATTTTAAATCAGTCAGCAAAACCAATGAAGAGAAACACGAACATGGCCCAGTGTGAAAATAATGAAATTGCCCAGAGAACAACTCTAGTCAGTAATCCCAAACAAGCGCATTTTTGTGCATCTTTTTTTCATGAGCTTCTCGTTATTCCCTTCTTCTAAACTTCTTCAGGTTTCACGCAAAACAAAAACAACAGCATGAATTGTGAACAGCACCGTAAAAAGAGCAACACAATTACGACGTTTTCCCTGTGTTCCCACTTCTTCACGCGAGGTTTTCCCCATTCCCTTTAAGATGACTGATATTTTTGGGAAGGTGTCCAAAAGAATCATATCTGATGCTCTCGGATGTTTTTGGAATGGAAGAAAAACAAAAATTTCTCATCAAACATTCGTCAAAATTTCAGCACTGTAATATTTCATCAAATTTTCATGCCCTCAACGCAGACTAGTTCGCACTGGAACGAGCTGGAGGTAAGAAATACGCACCCGTAATGAATCCTCTGGTAAATTGGGTGAAAGGAGGGATAGAACGAAAAAAACAAGGGTTTTGTGGGATGAGTTGAAGAATCGATTCATAATCTGATCTGGAAAAGTTAAGTAGTTACAGAATGCGGGTGATTTTGTTGATTTGCTTAATTAAAAAAAATGTTTTAGTTTAAATTAGAATCACGAATTTATAATGGGTTTTGAACTACAGACGTAGATGAAACTAAGTACTTTTTAAAAATAAACATGGTTTAAAGTTATATCATAATTTGCATTAAAAAATTAAAACTAGTGTTTTGTTTCTGAGTACTTAATGGTTTTAAAAGTAAATCTGTTATACTAACAAGACCATCCTATTTTACTGGTGTTAAACATTTAACTTGTTTATTACTATTTTGCAAACTGAATCCTTATAATTTGAATTAGATAACAAGGTATCAAATTTTGAACGTTAGACTTGAATTATTTCCTTAAAAATATCCTAGAGTAAAATTGACAAATTTTCAGGAAATTATCAACCTCTAACCTGCAAAATTCCGTACCAATATATTCACAAAATAACTAAAAGGAAAAACATTCATATAAATTTAAAGTGATATGTAAAACTATCGCTAAAACACGCTGCTGAGGTCTGAATTTTAGTTAAAATACGCGCTCAATGTGAAAATTAAGCAAAAAAAATTCATATATGCAACACACCCTGAAATTTTTTAATTTGAAAATAGGCTGAGTCAAACAATTTCCAAAATTTTTCTTCAAAATTAGTAGGCCTTTATATATTATACAACAAAATTACAAAATATCAATGAGTTTATCAAAATATTTTTTTTTCTATAGATTTTTATGTATATTTTCCATCTGCGGTCCAAAATATAAAATTTCAAAAGGTCTGAAAATTCTCTTTTAGATGAAAAATATAAAAACACATTTAATTCCCTCAGGTGGTTGGTGCCTTTTTCACTCCTAACCAAAAATTGGACACAATAAAAACTAGAAATAACAGACATCTAGCATCAAACACAGTTTTTGGTACGAAACCATTAAAACCAGAATAAACTTAGAAAAGCACAGTGGTCACAGTTAGAGACAGTGTTGCTAGATCGTCAAATTTTTGGACTCATTGGGAGGTGTTATGAATACCTATCCAAAGATCGGTCGGACTATTGCTACGGACAAAGTTTTCATACAAATTAGTGAAATCTGGCTTCAAAAAAGCGTATTAATACCACATAGGCGAAAATAACTTGAAATAGTGTTGCCAGATCTTCACACATTTGGGTCTCATTTGGAAGGATATTTGAAGACTAATCCAACGATAAGTAGGATTATTGATCCGGACAAAGTTTTATACAAACAAGTAAGATACGGCTTCAAAAAAGTACACCAATACCACTTAAGTGATCATATCTTGAGACAGGGTTGCCAGATTTTCAATGTTTTGGACTCGTTTGAAAGGTGTTTTGATTATCTTGTTACAAAGTTATATATTGTGATATTTGATACGTTTTGTGGTCATTTATCTAACATCCGAATGTATGCGATAACACATTATTATTAGAGGTGGGCAAAAAAGAGTGATCCGCTCAAAGAGCCGGTTCACTAAAAAGAGCGAACGAACCATGACTCACAAAAAAAGAGCCGCGGTTCTTTTTGAATCTCCGGTCTTTGAAAGAAGCATTCCAAGATGGAATATTTGAAAACTGTTGTCTTTTTTTTTAGTTTATAAATATTATTAATTGAATTTCAACTATTTGTAGCACAAAATATGTTTTTAAGGAATTTCATATTTTTAAATGCTTATAAATCAAAGTGATACTTGCAGAATTGTGAGAAATGTGTGTGTGAAATTACTGAAAATGTGAACAATTTTCTAAACAAAATAAAAAAAAAACATTGCACAACTGATCCTAAATATACATTAAAGAATTATCCGAGTACAAACTTAAGCATTTCAAAAGGCTTAACCAATTTTGCCAAAAAACTACTTAATAGCCATTTTCTAACTCCTCTTGTCCGATAAAACTTTGGCATTTATTGAATTTTAAGATTAAATCGGTGTGTAGAAAAGAGTTCGCAGAATATTTTCTTATAATAAATTACCACATCTTGTTTTAAATTTTGGTAGAAATAAACGCAATTTCGTAAAATGTTATTTTAAATTTAAGCAGAAAATACGAAATTTCGTAAAATTAATAGCATTTTTTCCTAGAGTCCTAGATTTAAAATTAGGTGGTCTCCCCATGCAATTATTCGAACGTTTAAACCTATGGTTATCAAGCAAATCTACTTGAGTAATATATAAAAGTCTAATAAAAACATAAAAAATCAAAAAGTTCTTTAAAATATACTTTTCAATAAAATTTTGAAAAAGAGCGAAAGAGCCGTTCAAAAGAGCGGCTCATTTTAGCCTTTTTTTTGCCGTGTTTTTTATGAGCACATTAAGAACCACCTGTATTTTTGAATTTAGAAAAATAATATATTTCATAACAATACGATTTAGATTATGGATAACCTTTAACAACTTCCAAAGCACAAACGACCTTCCTAACCCATAAACAACCCAAGATGACAAATTACCCAGTAGCTACTGCACTGAACTGTAATCGACCTCCTCATCTTCAAGTACTTCTCGTAGCCTTGTACCTCCTCTTCAAAGGTAGCCAGCAGGCAGGCACTTTAAACTATATTACCATAATTACAGAGCGCATACGATTCCCAAGATTACCACCGACAACTAAAAGGGGGCAATATTTCTTTCCATAAAACATTCGTTTAAAAATAATTGAAGTTCATCGCCGTACTCACGCCGTACCCCGTTTTGCTTTGACCATCTCCTGAACTCCTTGAAAGCCTCCGCCTAGACCCCTACTACAAGCTCCGTTTTCCGCCAGTCATTATTGGCCACTGTGGAACCCCATGTGGAAGAGCCAGCCAGCCAGCGCAGCCTCTCCGGTATAACAGTTTGGGCTATGACTCTCACATTTATATCAATTACCCCATGCTACCGATACCGTTTTTAAATCGGACCTTCTTGCCTCCATAACCTCCACCTCACCCCTCAACCTCGGGCGTTGTTGTTTGCTAGTTGAGGGCCACTTCACTCACATCGTCATCGGCGTGGGTCTTCAGAGTTGAAAAATGGCCTTTTCTACTGGTCAAACTTCTTGTTTTGAATTTCGGCGGCTCACCACGAAGAAAGTCTTGTGCGAGAGTGAGGGGGTGGGAGGGGGAGACAAAAGAAAGAAAAAATGGCTGTCAATTTGTCTAAGACCCGCACCGCGCAACTCTTTCGATAATGGCCCTCGCAGGGCAGGGGTGGTCAAAGTGTGACCCAACAAACAAAACTTAAATTTTATGAAATATGTTGAGATGAATGTTATCTGATAATTACACATTACTAATGAAATCGAAAAAGACGACATCAAAACCTTTAGCAACCACTGACCCAACGTCCCAGTCTGTTCAGCCATTGACGTCGAAAACGAAACTATTGGCACTACGCCCCCCGGGGCATGGCCTTCCTCTAACGTGGGATTTCTGCTCCAGCGCCTCTGACGAGACAGGAGAAACCGGGACCGACGTTTTACTTCACCATCCGATAGAAGCTCAGTGGATAAGGCGGGAATCGAACCCGCGTCTCATAGCATCATCGGGATCGGCAGCCGAAGCCGCTACCCCTGCGCCACAAGACCCAGCCATTGACGTCGTCAGTCGCAAATTGAGCCTATCATATCCCGAAGTGGCCAAGTGCTTTATAACTAGCCTCTTCGCTATTGTTGGCGGTGGCGGCGGCGTAGGCCCCGATGACCGATGATGGAGAAGCATTTCTAATCGAGCCTGGCCCGGCACACGACGCAGCAGCACCTGAACCTTTCGCTTGCCTCGAGTGCGTAAGCGAGTTGCGGTTGATTTATGAGTTGTGTCTGCACTTGCGGTTTGGTCACGGAGGAGCAGAAGGAGTATGGAACGGGAGTAGCTGACGAAAGAGGGTTCGTAACCCGGAGGTGTCCTACTTTGGGGATAAATTGATTATTTTTTTTGTTTATTTCAAATCTTACGGATATTGGATGAAGAGTTAGTGTTTGGAAAATATTTTTCAAAAAAGATTCATAATTCATACCCCTTTTGAATAGATGTTCTTTAGCCATACCTGCAAAAGAGAAGAAATGAGATGTATTTAATAATCATTGAAATTGTGTGTACGGGTATACATTGATGTTTCTCATTAAAATAACGGTAATCGAAAATCGTCAAAAGATCATTGAAATTATTGAAATGAATTTTATAAATGTTTTTTTCGCGCAGCCTATTACTAGTCTATTCCAAGTAATGAATAAAAAATTATCAAAATTCAGATTGAACAAGAAAAATAAGCGAAGCTGATACAATACAGTACTTGTTCGGTAACTGGACTGAACGAAAAAATACGAGGGGAGTATCCATGCATAATATTCTTTTGATTAAATATAAAAGATTGATAAAAGATTTTTTATCTGTTGAACATGATTTTTGCATCCATTATCCCCTCGGTGATTTCGGTTTGTTTTGGTTTATTGACGTTTGTCTGCTTTTTAACTGGGCTACGGCCCAGTTATCAAGCGCCCAGTTGAAAAGCAGCCCAGTTAAACAACGCCCAGTTACCGAACAACTACTGTAATTAGTTTTGGATTATCATGAACCTTTGTTGTCCAGTTTCCCTGAGTGTTGTAGAGCGTTTTCTCAATTTTCCCAAGAATGAGCAATTTTAAAAAAAAAAAATTTTATTTTTTCATTTGAATCAAAGAAAACATTTTTCATCATTAGTTCGACTACAAAAGTCTCCATATAATATTGGTAGCTTGTCCATTAGGGTGTAATATCAAAATCGATTTTCCAGCACAGCATTATTTTAGTTCCTTTTGGGGTCCTAAACAACTCCTCAAAGTTTGGGAACGATTGGTTTTGTCCTCACTTTGCGCAAAGCGATTCAATTTTCCATACAAATTTGTATGGGAAAAATCATTTTTTTGAATTTTGATATTTAAAAAATCCAAGTTTCACGCTATACTAAAACCGGATTCATATTCGGATGCACTGGAATGTGCTCTACAACTTTCCCGAAGAGAGTATGGTGCTAACTTGCCCCTGAAAGAAGATACAGCGTCCTCAAAACTCGTCTAAAACGTGATTTTTGATCAAAAAACACGTTTTAGACGAGTTTTGAACACGCTGTAGTCAAGCTGCTTTGAATGCTTTGAATTCTTCCAAATGCCAATCTAGATTGGTTTGAGAGTGTGTGATTCTTCTGAAAAAACTGGGTAATATAAATCGAGTATTTTTGTACTGGGTTCCAGGGCACTGTGGGGTTGAAGGGAATGAAAAGGCCGATTTTCTTGCTAGGAAAGGCTCAGATGACTTTTTTGCTGGTCCGGAGCCATTCTGCGGAGTGTCGAAATGCGTTTTGAAAATGGAAATTACAAAATGGCAAAATTCCATGATACAACAGAATTGGATTGCCTCGAAATCTGCAAAACAATCCAAGTTGTTTATCACCCCTAGCAAACAGAAAACGTCGCGAATACTTGGTCTGAATAAACGGTCACTAAACATATACATTGCATTAATTACAGGACATTGCCCATCACGGTATCACTTGAAAAAGCTAACGTGAAGTCAAACTGATATCTGTAGGCTCTGTGACTGTGAAGTAGAAACTTCAAAGCACTTACTGTGTGAGTGTGGTGCACTGATTTCAAAAAGAATTAAATTTTTCAATAAAGGGACTCTAACTCCCTCAGAAATTTACTTAGAAAATCCCACTTCGGTTGTTGACTTCATTCTTGAAGCAATGCCAAACTGGGGTATATCGCATCCTCAGTCAGTGGCGGTCACCCTAAACGGTGACTCGTCACCCTGAAAATATGCGACAGTAATTAGGGGTACACTACAATAGATCAACTAAATGGTCGCAGTAGTCTTAAGTCCCACAAAAAAAAAAGTGCTGAAAAGTTCAACTTTTCAGCATCCATTTCAGTGCCGACACAGTAGTTCATGCAACAAGTTGCAAAAAGAATATTTTTTCAGCACGAGTCTTACATTACAAATACAGGTACAAATACAAATACGACGAATGCTAAAAAAAATCAAGTTTTGCAACGAGTTGCATACACTGAAAAAAAAAAGATGGTAATATTCATCAGGAAACGGTGACAGATTATGTTTCAAAAGAAAAGTGTAATATTACAACAGATAATGATGAATTTTCATCAGTTTCTGGTGAATATTCACCAGGTTCACATTTTTACACATTTTTTAGGGAATATTACTGAAAAAAGAGGAAATATTCAACCTACAAAATTTTCAGCATTCCAAAATAAAACGTTTTTTTGCTGTGTACAACATTATTTGCAAATCCAAAAAACGCTTTTTGAATGGAATTTTATGTCAAACATCCATGTGCTAAGTAAATTCACCGTCCATAACAAAAAAAAATACTGAAAAATGCTATTTATCGACTCTAGTGCTGAAAAGTTCAACATTGAAAGGTATTTATTTTCCAATCTATTATGTTTGGCAGATAAAGGTAGGCCGTTTTGTTACTCGAGATTGACAGTAAAAGTAAGTAGTTTCACGACGGAATTACAAAATAGTAGTTTATGCAACAAGTTGCAAAAATAGAATTTTTTCAGCACGAGTCGTACATTTATCCAACGAGGTTCACCGAGTTGGATAAATACGAAGAGTGCTGAAAAAAGTTTTGCAACGAGTTAGCTTAGCTTAGCTTAGCTTAGTTGACCGTACTCTAGCCGAGCATAAAGCTCGCAATAGCTAGGTTGGCGCCGATAAGGAAAATAAATGCGTCAGGAATGCGCCGAATGACACATTACCACTCATTTGTCCTTTTGGTCGACTCCTCACGATCAACGGGGGAAGTGGGGGAGGGATGTGATGATTGGATACCTTATAGAGATGCCTAAGAACTTAGACGACCTCCAAGATATCCGGATTTGGAAGGGGAAAGGGATTTATGGGATACTGCACCGACGAGTGAAGTAGTGCGAATTGGTTGTTAAATATAATTAAAATTGAAATGCAGTACAATAATAAGGATAAAACTAGAACGCTCTCACCCAAATCCAGGGATCATCCAACCCGCTCCGTAAACATGCGCTGCCGAATGTGGCCGCCAAGTGGTCACCGCCTGCCTCCGTCACCGTTGAACTGGCTTCCAGCTTCCGCAGCCACCTGGCCCTGATTTCCTCCGGATTGAGCTCCATCTCGAATTGCTTCTTCTTCGCTTGAGATACTTCCACTTTGCGGCAATTTCTTCTTATGTTAAATCAATATTCCGGATATTCTCAAAAATTCGTGACGGATCGAAAAATAAACGCGCCCGCACACCACGACTACTTCGATCTATCAAAAAAAAAAAAAGTTTTGCAACGAGTTCCATACAAAAGTTTTTGCAATTCCGAAAAACACCCATTGAGTAAAATTTTAAGTAAAATTTTCATGTATTTTATCAATAAATCGTTTGAATCAAAAAAATGTTGAAAAGTGTTACTTTTCGAAATAAGTGCTGAAAAGTTTAACTTTTCAGCACCCATTTCAGTGCTGAAAAGTAGAACTTTTCAGCATTTATTTTGAAAAGTGTTGCTATTCGATTCTGTTATTTTTGGTACAGAAAAGTAGGCTATTTCGTCGTTCAAGAATGACAGGAAAAGTAAGTAGTTTCACGACGGAATTGCAAAATAGTAGTTTATGCAACAAGTTGCAAAAAGAGGATTTTTTCAGCACGTTTCGTACATTTATCCAACGAGGTTTACCGAGTTGGATAAATACGACGAGTGCTGAAAAAATCAAGTTTTGCAACGAGTTCCATACAACATTTTTGGCAATTCCGAAAAACACCCATTGAGTGAAATTTTAAGTCAAATTTTCATGTATTTTGTCAATAAATCGTTTAAATAAAAAAAAATTTGAAAAGTGTTACTTTACAAAACAAGTGCTGAAAAGTTCATCTTTTCAGCACCCATTTCAGTGCTGAAAAGTAGAACTTTTCAGCATTTATTTTGAAAAGTGTTGCTATTCGATTCTGTTATTTTTGGTACAGAAAAGTAGGCTATTTCGTCGTTCAAGAATGACAGGAAAAGTAAGTAGTTTCACGACGGAATTGCAAAAAGTTCTTTTCAGCATCCATTTGAGTACTGAAAAGTACAACTGGAATTCGGCATTTATCTTGATGGCAATGTCATCCGGTAAACAAAAGTTTCTCTAAACGAATTGGAAGGATGTTTTCCAGAATTGAAAAAAAAACGTTGTTTCAACTGGATGTAAAATTTTTTCAGCACTCGTCATATTGATCTAATTTTCTTTTTGAAACTTGTTGCAATGACTACTTTTCAAAGTTGAGTTTTAAGTCTAATATTTTAATCATATTTTTTTCGAAGGTCCATTCCCAGAATCCGGTCAAAACATTCCAGCTGCCGTCCTAATTAGATCATAGCCTCTCTCTCTGTCTTTGGGAGTGATTTGGGTCCAACTAAATAGACACACACAGCCCAGCATAGGTGACCCACCAGAAGACGAAGGTGACGGAAGAACCTCAGACAACGGGTGACGATTAAATTACGATTGATCTCCTTAGCCTTCCATACCTTCTCCTTTATTTTGGGGGGCTCAGCGCCGTGCCCACTTTCTTGTGTGTTTTTTTCACTCTCCGGTTTGGTCCAGAGCCAAGTTTCGAGTCACCTTCTTGCCTCGTTTCTCCGTTCGCTCTGTCCATTAGATCATTTATGCTTTTCTAATTCGGGCTTGGGGAGGCAATTTTAATGTTTTATATTTATTGGTGGTCATACGAGTGGATTGTTTTTAAATATCTCCGCGGCTGAGTTTCTTTCTTTCTAATCTTTCGTGTTTCAATTCTCTCTTTGCTTCAGCATTCTTTCGGGGGTTTTCTTCTTCTTTCTTTCTTTCTTCGGACAGCTACTTTGAGTGAAAGAGGAGATTGAGTGACAAGTACTTTTCTCTTGTCTTCGTATTTTGGTTTCGTTCGGTTTACCATTTTCGACATGTACGTAATGAAGTAAAGATCTATCTACCTTGATTGGACCTACGACTTTGGCCGGTCGGACGGACAGACGAGTCAGGTCTGTCCACGAAGAATCAGTCAAATAGCTCTGCTTCTGGGGCGGTTTGAGGAGAGAGAGAGCGCGGTGGGAGGGCAATCCGAACATCGAGAGAAGATGATGGATCGAATTTAATGTTGTTTCCAAAACAAACCCCTGGCAGTGTTCAGTGAAAGAAAATAGATACCTACACCTCACAGCCCGGTTTGAGAGTTAAATACTCTGTGCGTGTAGTACCACTGACTCGGGGCAATCGGATGCTGTCGCGACAATTTTGGCCCCGAGGGGGAAGAAATTAACGAGAAAAGACGAGAAAATAATCGCTTTCTGAAGTCATGAACCCCAGGGCTGGCTGACCTGGGGACCACGGCCGAAGAAGGATCGATAAAACGCCATAAAAATTGTTTTTAATTAGAAAACTTAACTACTCGATACTTTCGTGGATACTTTTTATTGCGTCATCAAACGCCGAAATTCAAACAACAGCGTATTTACCCAGCTCTGGTGAGGTGATTGAACAGCGCATCACGTTTTGTCTCCAACGGAGAGTTTGTTGGATGCTGTGAGGTGATCCAGGTGAAGAACCAAGTCCAGTCAATGATTTATTTTGAAGAGAATGATAGATCTCCGCACAGAGGGGGGGCTGCGCATTTAATTGTCCCGGAGGTTTAATTGCTGGTTAGGTGTACCTGAACGCAAATGATTTCCATTTAGATTCAGGTGCTTTCTAATTTTAAGGAGGCAATCAATTTGATGGTCACGATGACGATTTCGTGGGTTCCTGTTGGGTGCCCCCCTGGAAGTACCAAGTGGCTGGGCATTGCGCTGTGGGAAACAATTGGAATGCTTATTTTGAAAAGAGATGAAGAATTTAATTTTAGCTCATTAGTCAATTTATATAAGTAAGTAAACAGTATTAAATAATATTATAGGCAAGAACAGAGCGTCCAATTTCCCATGAAACGGGATTTCAGCTCTTAACGAAATATAAAAGCGTTAAATTTATCTTAAGGTGAAACGGGATGCCAGTTCTTGGACAACTTCTGTTCAACTTAAAAAAAAACAGTTACCAATTTCTAATTTCAACAGATTGCAACAGACATAACTTATTTTAGTAACGGCATTTTCCTTAATAGTGGTTTTAAATACTCGAGTAGTGGTGTCAATATGGCACTGCCTTCCCGTTTCACCTTACACAATTAAACTTATTGTGTTTTAACTATTTTTTATGAAACTTGTGCTTGTTTTCGAATATTTAGTTTTTAAAGATGTTTTTTATAGTTTCAATTATTGTGATCATCATCTTAAAAGTTGACCCGAAAAATCAAGAGGCAAAACATGTCCTTTAAAAAAAAAGGAAAATTTTGTAAAGCCAACAGAAATCAACTTCAAATACATTCACCTGCGTTTAGAATAATTTTTTTAGCATCATACTTTTTTGAAAACTAATGGTTGCAAATCAAACATACGGGTGTATAATGAGTTCTACAATGTTTTTTTTTAATGAAATGTTCAAATTTTGGCTTGTAATTTCAATAATAATATTTTCATAGTTTTTGAGACAATGACTTTGAAAAATATTTGCATCGATCATAAAAATGTTTCCATAGCACATTAAGTTGTTTTTAATTAAACGATAAATGAACATAATCGCAAAATTCAAGCTTCCTTTTTGCAAATTTAATTATCTTACGCTCATAGTGCCACCAGCTTTAAAAAAAATCGAAAACGAGGTTGACTTTTATAGCTGTCGGCCACCATTGCTAGTACCAACCACTAGTGTCTTCCTTATATCTACAAGGACTTCGCCGCCCTGGGCTCCTAAGTGTATGAAAGTATGGCACGGAGTGACGGCGCCGAATACCCATATTTACACACAAAAAAAATCGGTGAACTGTAATTTCTTGAAAACAGTTACAGTCCAGACTCGATTATCCGAAGGTTTGACTTCGGATAATCGAATAACGATCGAATTTTTATTTTCTTACTTTAAACATCAAATTCGAATTCTGTGACCCCATTTTAGTAAAATTGGAATGGTTGATTGTCTTTAAAATTAAAAAAATGCATTTTTCAATATTTCATCTTCGCCATTTTGGCCACCATCTTAGATTTAAAAATTCTAAATCACTTTAGAGTAGTTTAAGGGTCATACTTAAGCTCAACAATCAAAAATAAGAAAACGAAAACATTTTTTTTCTTGATTCGATTGATTCTTGTTTCGTTTATCCGAAGTGAAATTTTGCCAAGGCCTTCGAATAGTCAAACTGTACTCGAATTGAATTTATTTTCAATAAAACCAGCAGAAGTTATCCTGCAAGCTAGGATTTTCAGATAAGATTTTTTTTATTTATAATATTATTTTGAAGATAACCCAAAACAATCATGCAGCTTGGTCCTTTGAATCCAACTGAATTTATCTTGCAGGATATGATTTTTGAAGGGAATTGATGCAACTTATTTTTTAACGAATTTATTCGTTTAATTGTTTTGTCTAAAACTGAAGATATCTTGCAAATAGTTTTTTTTTATTGAAATGAACTGCAGTTATCATGCTGAAATTGATCATAATTATCATGCAAAAATCTTGCCTAAGTTATCTTGCAGAATGTTATCTTACAAAAACTGACCCGAAGTTTCCTTGCAAAAAATATTTGAAATTATCTTGCAAAAAGTAGCAGAAACTAATCTTACAAAAAAATAAAGCTGATATTATCTTGCATAAAGTTTTCTTTTTTTCAAAAAATCGAGCTGAAGTTATCTTGCAGGTATCAAGAAGTATTCGATGATTTTAAAATAAAAAAAAACATCACTAGGGGAACAGCATCTAATTCCAGCGTGCCTCTAATGTTGCCATTTCAGCACTTTGACATTCGATTACAGCTCATTATATGCGTTTCCAACTGAAATCAGAAAGCAAGCAAGTCTCTATCAAAAGTTGTGCAAAATTACTTGTTTAAATAGTGAATATCAGCAAATTGGATTGAGTTAGGAGCGAGTGCTTAACCTGCCAAACATACGAGAACTTCCCCTATGTAAGATTCTGTTTTGTACTAAAAAGTTATCTTGCAGCGATGTTTGTTGTTTTTTAAGTACTTGTAAGGTATTTTTTAGTAAATTGTAAGATAACTTCTGCCATTAGTAAATAATCAAATCACAATTTCGTGTTTTTTGTGACCTAAGTGATTTTTGAAGTTCTTTAAAGCTATGTTTTTTACTATTGTTCATTTTGATGTAATTGGGTATTCTAACATTTGGTGGCAATTTTCGAGACGTGATTTATTTGATCACGTCTTCCATTTGATGGGGAAGTAAATGTTGGCCTCGGCCTCACCTAGAGGTTAGGTCGTTAACTCTGTCCAGGTCGTCTCTCTCGGTAGAGTCACTGATAGGTAGTTAGACTCATAATCCAAAGGCCAACAGTTCTAATCCCGGGGTGGATGGGACTAGGGTTATAAAAGAGGTTTGGATTATCTCACCGTTTCAAACCTTCGACACCTTGTTTCTAGTAGGAATCTCTCAATCGAGATCGTCAATGCAATGCTGTAGAGCGAACAATTTGATTTTTTTTTATTTTCTAACATTGAATGCGGAAAAAAATTATTTAATTTTAAGAAATTTTAAATTTTAAGATTTTTGTGATCATTTTCATTTCAAACATGTCAAAATGTCAAATAAAGCAATGGTTTCTTAAAATTTACAAATATTTTTTCTGCTCAAAACAAAGCTTCTTTTCAAAACCGACAAAGAAAGCCAAACCCCGGTGAATCCGAACATCCAGAACGAATTATGGGTCATTACGGGACAAAATAGACACCCAGGAAACAAAGAAAGTCTCATTGGAACTCATGCGGTGAGCATAAGAAGTTTGCGCCGCGATGCAAGTGCAGCCAAAAATAGCCGGGGAAAAACACATGATGCGTTGAGAATTTCCTCATGAAGTCGTGAGCATAAGGGAGGGTCGATGCGGTGCTAGAACATAAGAGATGGCCAAACAAGTGAAGTCCCTCGACGACGACAAGTTCTGAGGCTGAGACGCCGACACTTGCGTGGGTTCCGAAACCACCGCAGCACGTCCCAGGTCTTTAGCGTTGTTTGGTAGGGTAGGGTGATATTTTTTGGTCTTGTGTTGCTACCAATTTTATTCTTCAAAAAAAGCAAAACTTAATTAAATAGGCAATAGGCTTGAGACTCCCGAAATCCCAAAACAAGTCAGCCAACCCTATTTTAGAAAGAAAGTACCCTCAAGAAAAGTTTAAAATCAAGAAAAAAAACTGCCACAGACGGCACATACACAAATGCAGTCAAAAATAAATAAATTGCTCATCTGGGCAAAATAATTCTTTTCCTTGGGAGTTCCCCCTCCCCGAATCAGCCGTGTGGCGAACAAATGCCGGAAAGAAATTGGTGAAAGATAAATCAGTCAACATTTTTCTCCAATTTAAAAACAGCTTGTTGAGCAGCGTTCACATTCTGTACGTGTGAGTGTGAGCAGTTGATGCACTTGCCCTTAAGAAGAGAGGCCGAACTAGGGACAAGTTGTTTGAGTAGGACGACCTCCTGGCAGCGGAGAAACGTCCAGGTACGTGAACTTCAGCTGGTCAGCCGGCAATGACAGCGATATTTTTTTCTCTCCCTCGGTACCGTGGACAAACCCACAGTAAAATGCAAATGCAAATAGTTTTATCTGGGCAAGAAACCGCACCTTTTTGGCCCGGAATGTGTTTGCTCTTCGGTTCTATTTCCGCTTTCTTTACGGACCATTTGTTGTTCCACTGTGATGCACTTTTTGGGTAGAACCCGGGCAGGACAGAATAATTTTTGAAAACACTGCAGAGCGTAGGACGCTGGAGTACTTGAAGTGGAGGATTTCCCTTGCGACGGTGTTTGTTTATTTGTTTGTTTGCTTTCACTTTTGAGCCCTTCCTGCAAAGTATTGACTGCAGTAATCTGGGGAAATTGCCATTTTTAAGAAGTAACTTTGTCTTCACCAAGAATGAAAGAAAGCACAGAAAAAAATATTTCTTCCGTATTATCATAGCTTCAAATTAGGAAACCGATGAACTAATTTTGATGATCTGTGCCAGTTTGAATAAAAAATCTATCTACTATTATTTTCCATCACCTTTGAGGTTTTCTGTGAAGATAATTTGGCTAAATGCTCACCAACTTATACGTAACTCGCAAAAAAAATGTCACTCAGTGTTCTCAGCATTTGCCATCATCAAACCCATCGTTGGATAGGTAATCGGAAGACCTTCTAATCGAGTTTGAAAGTTTGATGATCTGGCAGCCCTGTCTAAAAAACCGCTTAAAAGATATTTAAGTACTTTTCTGATTAGTTTTTATACGTCGTAACAGCTAACATGACCTCCGATAATTATTTGATTTGTTTCTCTAAAACAAATCAAATTGTCATTGTTTTCAGTAAACGGGCAATTAAGGGAAGGGGATATGAACAATTCAAAGCATTTTCTAATTTGATAATCCGTAAGTTGGGCCAGTCATCAAAATTGATATCAATTTTGATATACAGTCATGCCTCGGTTTTGCACTGCCCCGGTTTTGCACCGTTCAGCTGCCTCGGTTAAGCACGGCCCAGTGCTTAACTGAAGCACAGAGCTTATGGGTTTTTGGCTATATGGGAGACATTGGCTTTAATCGTATGAAAAATCATGCAAACATCAAAAAATTATAGTGTTTTGGAATCGGGATGATGTCAGTTATCCATTAAAATTATTATTTCATGAAAATTTTCACAAAAATACGTATTTTTCCTGTATTTTGAAAATGCATTTTTTTTTCTCTAAAGAATCCAAAAATATATTGTTATTGGAATATGGGTATCAAATGATCAGGTTTTTTCATACATTTCGGATATAATAACAAAATTTTTAGAAAATACTCAAAATTTTCACAAAACTACGTTTTTTCGAAAAAAAATACTCAAAATTTCAATTTTTACAATATGGGTATCAAACGATCGGGATTTTTTCATACATTTCGAATGTAATAACAACATTTTTAGAAAATACTCAAAATTTTCACAAAACTACGTATTTTCGAATAAAATACTCAAAATTTCAATTTTTACAATATGGGTATTAAACGATCGGGATTTTTTCATACATTTCGAATGTAATAACAACATTTTTAGAAAATACTCCAAATTTTCACAAAACTACGTTTTTTCGAAAAAAAATACTCAAAATTTAAATTTTTACAATATGGGTATCAAACGATCGGGATTTTTTCATACATTTCGAATGTAATAACAATATTTTTTTGAAAATACTCAAAATTTTCACAAAACTACGTATTTTTGTAAAACTTTTCAAAATTTCCGTTGTCAAATAATCAAATCATTTTTTTTCAAAAATACGTAGTTTTGTGAAAATTTTGAGTATTTTCAAAAAAATATTGTTATTACATTCGAAATGTATGAAAAAATCCCGATCGTTTGATACCCATATTGTAAAAATTTAAATTTTGAGTATTTTTTTTTCGAAAAAACGTAGTTTTGTGAAAATTTGGAGTATTTTCTAAAAATGTTGTTATTACATTCGAAATGTATGAAAAAATCCCGATCGTTTAATACCCATATTTTAAAAATTGAAATTCGGAGTTTTTTCAAAAAGACGTAGTTTTGTGAAAATTTTGAGTATTTTCTAAATATGTTGTTATTACATCCAAAATGTATGAAAAAAACCTGATCATTTGATACCCATATTGCAATAACAATATATTTTTGATTTTTTTAGAGAAAAAAAAATGCATTTTCGAAATATAGGAAAAATACGTATTTTTGTGAAAATTTTCATGAAATAATAATTTTAATGGATAGCTGACATCATCCCGATTTCATAAAACTATAATTTTTTGATGTTTGCATGATTTTTCGTACGATTAAAGCCAATGTCTCCAATATAGCCAAAATCCCATAAGCTCTGTGCCTCGGTTATGCACGCCTCGGTTTTGCATCCCCCATATGCGGTGCTAAACCGAGGCATGACTGTATTGTATAATATTTCCAAGAAATATACTCATTGTTATTTAAATCGTTTCCCCGTGTGGATCAATCGGACCGCGCACTGGATTCACAATCCAGAGGTCGCCGGTTCGAATCCCGCGGCTAGCCCTCTCAAATTCTTTGTGTAAATATGGGTATTTGGCGCCGTCGCTCCGTGCCATACTTTCATACACTTAGGAGCCCAGGGCGGCGAAGTCCTTGTAGATAAAAGGAAGACGCTAGTGGTTGGTACTAGCAATGGTGGCCGACAGCTATAAAGTCAACTTCGTTATTTTTTATTTAAATCGTTTTGATAGATAATAATTCTAATTCCTGGAGCCCTGGTTATTTCCTGCTTTTTTATAGTTTAAAAAAAATTGGGATCATAATTATTTATGAAAATGTCATTTTTTTTGCAAAAATGTGGCAACTAAAAAATCAACTCAAATTCTTAATTTTTCTGGGGCCGAAATAAATTGACCAGTATTTTTTTTTTGTATAGTCGTTAGGGTGACCTACACCGTGCTAGGGTGGTCCCAAAAACGGAAATTTTCGTAAATCATCATTACAGTTATGCTACCTTCCTAAATTTGCATAAAAATCCTTTTATGTTTTTAACCGATAAGTGATCAGAGAATTCAAAATTTATAAAAAGCCTATATTTGATTACAAATACATAATTAAACATTAAACAATGCCGGGAACCGTGGTGTAGGGGTAAGCGTGGTTGCCTCTCACCCAGTCGGCCTGGGTTCGATCCCAGAAGGTTCCGGTGGCATTTTTCGAGACGAGATTTGTCTGATCACGCCTTCCGTCGGACGGGAAGTAAATGTTGGCCAGGTCTAACCTAGAGGTTAGGTCGTTAGCTCAATCCAGGTGTAGGAGTCGTTTCCCTGGGTCCTGCCTCGGTGGAGTCGCTGGTAGGCAATTGGACTCACAATCCAATGGTCGTCAGTTTGAATCCCGGGGTGGATGGAAGCTAAGGTGTAAAAAGAGGTTTGCAATTGCCTCAACAATCAAGCCTTCGAACACCTAGTTTCGAGTAGGAATCTCGCAATCGAGAACGTCAAGGCAATGCTGTAGAGCGAAGTATTTGATTTGACGGTTAAAAACATAAAAGTCTACGTTTTGATTTTGACAATGCATTCTGATTAGTTTACAATCGATTTCACAAGTTTTTTTTTCATGCAAAATTTTAAAATTTAGTATTTTTTTTGCCCCCTCATTTAGAAATTAAATTAAAATTCGCAAAAATCGAACAATGTTTAGCCACATTCTGATATGATTCTTTTCTGTAGTTGATTGGGTGTAACTTGGAAATTTCAACCTCAATATTTTTACAGATTCTGAAAGTTAAATTTGCCATAAGAAACAACTTTGGGTTTAGGATTTGAAGCATTGGTTTCTATTCTACAATATCGTAACAGGGGTGACAATGATGGGTTTTTAATTTAATTATGAAATATTATTCCACTTGTTTTACAAGTTTGTCACAAGATTGTCCATATACCAAGTACGTTTTTCCAAAAAGTTTTTTTTCAATAGTGCTTAAAAATAGTTCCAATAAAGATGGTTATTAAAAAAAAGCGGTGATCAATATGTTTCTTACAAATATCAGCATTTTAGTTTGCAAATTTAATTGATAACGCCAATTTGAACGCAAATTAGGTAAAATTCACAATTTAATGGTTGTTAAATATAGTTTATTAACACTTTATGAAATTTATTTAAATTGAAGGCGCCAAAATTCTTAATTTGATCAAAATTCATTAGAAATTGCTTTTTTTTTGTAACATGAATCAACCATTTTACAAATTTACTAAGAAACATGGTCCAATCAGGGTGATTTTTGCTGTTCTTAGTGACAAATTTTTCAAAGAATCTGACAATTGGGTCCTAAAATAAAGCCAAAAATTGTGATATTATTGTTCACAACGATAAAACTTGTTTTTCTGGGTACAATGACCCTTTGAACGACCGCAAAAGATCAAAAATGAATTTTTAAATCAATTTTAAAAACTTAACTTCGCAACTCTTCCTGACAGAAAATGTCCTACTTGACAGCTCGTTTCAAGGGGACCATAGTTGATTCATCGAAAAAATGTTGTTCAGTTAATTTATTTTTGCATTTAAATGAAATGGTTGAAATGGGAAATGGTTTTTAGTCGTGTTTTTTAGCGTTGTACATAAACATTTACAAAGGGCTTTAGGACCCAAGTCAAGCCGTTTTCGATTCGAACTTATTTTTATTGAGAAAGACATGAAGCATTGAGAATATAAAAATTATCATACCTAAAAAAATCTTTAAAATCTTCATCCCACCAATGTCAACCCGTTTTACAGCATAAAATATAATTCGGATATGTTACAAACAGATTTTCTTAAACAGAATATCAATAGGATTGTAATAATTTCAAAAGAATTCAATCAGATAAATCAGATTAAACGTAAATTTGAAGAGATTGAAAAAAATCTTAGTTTTCCTCTTAATTTTTGTTAATTAATGTTCATTGTTCATCATTAATTTGCTGTTATTCGTTGATTTATTGGCATCAACAGAAGATAAACTTTTATTCGAAGCTCTAAATTCGATCTTGAGATCTAATCAACTGAATCACGTATCTGCTTTGCGGTTGTGCTTCAATTGCCTTTAGTTATAATGGAAAAAAGTGAACGTACATAACATTACCATAGAGTTTGATCATAGCAATGGAAAGGAGATAATTCATTATAAAACGTTAGGTTCAGCATGATCCAGGTGGCGCCTAAACCCCACCGATATCTGCACTCCCTGCCGTGAGAGCACAGCAGAGGTCAACCCTCGGAAGATTTGTTCACGGCAAATTGGCCACAGCAGCGGATTCTGTTGTTTTCCAAGTGGCCAACACTGAGTGTAACAAAATTTCACTTACCAACCAGCACCATCTCACTACAGAATGAGAACATGATTGATTCGATTTCACGGGAGGAATTGGCTACCAGAGCCGAAGCCAGCATCCAGTTCAGAAGATCTTCAAGCGTTTCTCTTGAGTACGCGTTAGATCACTTGTTGTTGGCCGCGGTCTTTCAAGCTCTCTCCGTGGAAGAACGCGCCAGTGTATTTACATTAGGCGTCATCCATAAAGTATGTCACGCTCTAGGGGGGGAGGGGGGGTCTGAGCAAGTGTGACATTGCGTGTTATAAGTATAGGAAAAGTGTGACAAAGGGGGGGAGGGGGGGTAAATTTTGGCTGATTTTAGCGTGACGTACTTTATGGATGAAGCCTTATCGAAGTTAAGAAATCAATTTACTTCTATTAATCACATAGGGCGATGTGCTCGACCCGAAGAGAAGGGGCCCGCGGAGTCTGCTCCACGAGGCACTGCCAAGACCTCGGCCCTGCTCTGCTCTACTCTGGAGGATGGTACTTAGTACAGCTTCTGCTTTGAAGTTTCCAACCGAAGGGGGCGCAAGAGTGCGGCAAGATGAAGACACACTTTGGGATTGTTGGAGTTGGAGGTTGGAGGCGATTGATTGATGGACGAGATAAGAAGCTTGATAAAAGGGAGGCTGGCCACGGAATGCTCGACCTTAAGTAGCCGGTGTCGATGGACTGGATTGGCTGCTGAAGTGTCGTCCGAGCAGAGTGTTGTTGGCGTTGGCGGAGGTGATTGCAGGTCGTAATCAAGCTTCGCTTAAGAATGAGAATCAAGGGATTGAAGGTAATGAGACATCACGATCGAAACTCACTTTTTCACACCTGGGATTCAAAACTAGTTCGCGAGTTTGTATTCGCCATTTGACGACCATCGGACCAAAAAAAACACGACTCCTCAATTCACACAGGTAGTTTGAAGAAAGAGATAATAGATATTTTCTATGCCCCATAGTAGGACAACTGTTGTGCTTCTTCCCCGAAAGACATCCCATTTTCAACCCGGCCAGCGGCGGACCCATTTCATGATTCATCAACATGTGGCGAGGACCACCCCGCGTCCAAACAGTCCAAACCAAATCTAACCAATTCCAACTCAGTCCCGCAGAAACAGAAACCCCGAGAAGGAGAAGGCCCAATACATAAAAGGTATTGGGAGTATAATCATAATAATGATATTACCATTATTGTTATTATTATTCATACCCTCCTCTCAATCGGAGCCACTTTGACTCTGCGCTCGAGGTTCGGCTTTTGGGGCCAATGGCGACGACGACCCTGACTTTGATCGGAGCCCGAACCCGACCCTACAATAGGACGCCTTCAAGTGAAAATATAAATTAAACCAGATCATGTAACCAGCAAGCCGAAGGTCTGCGCGCTCTACATAACCTATTCACGAATCTCGTTTTGTGCGATAGTTCTGGCACACACACGGGGAGAGATGTGAGTTTCTCATGGAGGTTTCTCCGTTTGCGTAAAAGGAATGACGTCTGCCACTGGCACTGGGTGGAACTGGTTGGGGCCAGTGGTTTAGTCTAGGAGTCCCGAAATGAGAGAGAGGAGGATGGAGGTGATGGGCACCAAAAGAAGGGGGAGGTACATATCGACCAAGATGATGGGACCGAGATTGAAAGCTTTCTCGGGAGTCTTGGACAGCGCTGCGCAGAAAGACTGTTTGAGGCACGAGAAGAAATTGTTTTTTAGAGATTTAAAGAAAAAAAACATGGATTTTATTTTACTGGTAGAAACCAAATATGTCAAACTGTGAAGATGAAATCTTTTATTTTCCAAATATTTGGAATTTGCACGAGATGGTTTTCAAAAAAGACAATGAAGGAGTGATAGTTGTTGCAGGTAATTTAAAAAAAATGCTATTTTTTGCAATTGGTGGCTCAAATTCAGCTGCGGTTGAAATGTTATCGATAAATGTAGGAAAGATAGAACCAAAAAACTCAATTCGCTTCATCAAAAATAGATCTTTTTTTTTTTTTTTGTTCGAACGCGAATCGGTTCAGTACGGAGCGTCTGATCGAGGTGCTCTTTGTTGCGTTGGGTTCGTTTAAGCCCAAGGAAGGTTTTTACGCCAAAAAGTGGCCACTCTGGAACCGATTCCGGAAAAACTGCAGATTGTATGGGAAAAGTTGTTTTTGCTGAATAAGCAAAAAAGTTAAAAACGTCAAGAAATCAAGAAGGGCAGGACGAAGTTTGCCGGGAAGAGCTTGTTATATATAAAAAATGTGTGTTTTCATCAAATTTATTGCTTTTTCAATTTTTTCTACAAAAATGGCGGTCAATCACATTCAATCAGGCCACGCATTTAGCACCATTTTTATGCATTGCTAATAGCACACAGGTCGTATAGTAATAGATCGCGTTAAATGCTTTTTAGGAGCTTATGGTTCTATAGGTAAGCTTTTTGCCGCTAAAATAACCTTGGTTTTAAATAAAAGTGGCAAGGCATTTACATCGGGTTTTCAAGAATCTTTAAAACATTCATTAAACCTTATTGAAAGCTATTTGGCTATTATTGTCCCCATGTTTTCTGTTAAGAGGTTACATACATGTAAAAAATCACAAAATTTCATATTACAGAAAATTTATCAAATCAACTTAAAAGATGATTTTCAATCACTCCTGAAAGTTTCATGAAGATATTTTATGATTAAAGTAAGTTACAGACGATTGAGGCTGAAAATGTTGCCATGCGCAGAGCGGACTGTCAAACTTTGTGAGCGTTTTTCTCTGAACACAGAGTTGCCACACGGGTGCCACGATATCTCGAGATGGGATGAACCAAATTGGCTGAAATTTGGGGTGAAGACTCGCAAGACACATCCCGTGTGCATGACGAAGCCCGATTTTGAAATTTTGCATTTTTTTTAAATAAAAAAATCGAAAACTTTCGATTTTTTATATGAAAAACATAAAAATATTTTTAACTTTTTTTTAAAATAAACTTTTTGAAAATCGTCCTTCGTCATGCACGCAGTACCGGTTTAACGAGTCTGCACCAAAATTTTGAGTCGATTTGGTCAATGCTTTGTTGAGATATCGTGGCACCAGTTTTTTGAAAATGCTAACTTCATATACCTGTATCTCGGCAATGATACAACCAAATATCTTCAAATTTGTTTTGTTAATAGTTGAAAATGTATATTTTACTGTCCTGAAAACAGATTTCAAAAAAAGTTCAAGTTTGTGATAAAACCAACCTCTGACATTTTTGCCGATTTACATGTATGTAACCCCTTAAGGCATAAAACCTTGTTAGAACCTATTAATCAGTTCTTGCTTATTTGTTGCAGTGAATGCTAAAATAAAACTATAAAGCAATCAAGATGCTTCCATAAACCTTTAATTATTATAGGTAGTGGCCAGTTGGTTTGAAAATGTTACTTGGGTCTGATCGATTTGGTGTCTTTGCAATGCATTTATTTGAATGATGTTGAAAATCCAGAAATAAAAAAAATATACGTAATTTTCCCAGCTATTTAACAAAAACAACAGATTTTAAAAATAAACATTTTTCACCTGAAATTAACTTTGATTTTGCGTTTTATCAAAAATAAAATATATTTTTTATGATTGCAATTTAATTTTCAATTTGAAAATTGTTTTTAAATTTTTGATTGCATTTAAATATCTTTGAAAAATCTTTTTTTTAATATTCATAAATCTGTTCAATTTTTATTTAATTTTATTTCTTTTTATTAACGATTTTTATTTTATATGGCTCAAACAGTGAATTTTTGGTACTAAAAAAAATATCAAAAATATAAAAAGGTGAATAATGAAATTTAGCATTTTGCTAAAACTCTCAACCAAACCACAATAGAAAAATGGAAAAAAATTCAGCTTTATTCAAATTCAAATTCGGTTTTATTGGTGAATAATCAGATACAATAAGTTCTTTTGAGGTACAAAACAGAGTTTTGGAGTTCCTTTCAGCTGTGTGTTACATCATAATCCATTTTGGAACAGTTATTGCTTGTAAATAAAGGTGTTGCCAAGAGTAAGAAAAATTAAGAAAAAAAAACTTACTAAACATGCTAGGAAAAGGGGATAGAAATAGAGAAAGCTTAAAACTAGATCACAGTTTTTTATCCTTTATAGATGTGCTTAATCATTAATTCCCCGAGGGCTAGAAATTGCTCCGCCTTGTTACGGCAGCTCCGAAACCGCGTCATCATCTCCCCCGCGAGAGCAAAGAACTCCGGCAGGGTAAAGAGATCTTCCCCGGTCACTTCTTGCTGGGCCGCATTGCCGCTGCCGGCAGCGACCACGCTGGCAAACGATCGCCCCCAGCCAGGAGGGAACGCTGAGTTGTCCGCTGGAACCGTTCGCTGACCAGCTGCAGGAACGGCTGCACTCGTACTTCGCTGAGGAGGGTGGGACGCTGCTGCTTTCTTCTTCCTCTTTTCCTGCTCCTCGAGGTAGGACTTGCGCGCGACGCATCCGCGGTAATTACCGGTATGGTTACCGCCGCAGTTCGCGCACTTTACGCGCGGCTTGGTTTGTTCTGCGTTTTCCCCCAAGTCCGCCTTTCGTGGCAGTGCGCACACCTCCGAGAGGTGTGACTCACCGCACTTCACGCAGCGGGGCTGGAGGTTGCAGTTCCGCGAGCCGTGGCCGAATTTCTGGCAACGGTGACATTGCGCTGCGTCCGTCGGATTTTTGGAGTAAAACCGCCAGTTTACCCAAAAACCGTCCAACGCCTTAGTCCGCCGCAGGTCTTGAATTTTGACGGTGCCGCGGTCGAAGTACAACAGGTACAGTGTGTGTGTACCTGTGACGGTTGTCTTCCGCGAGAGGACTTTTATGTCTCGCGGCGTTATTCCGACACCCGAGAGGTGCTCCTTGAGGACGGAGATCGGGCGGTCTTGATACCCCTGCAAGACGACCTTAACAGCTGTCTTCTGCACGGGGTCGAATGTGTAGAACTTGAAGCTTTTACGCTTCAATTTCTCCACAACCAGGTCGAAGTTCTTTTGGTCAAACGTGAACACTTGCACTGACGATTTACCTATTTTGAGGCAGTACACGAGGCCTTCCAGCTGCTCGTCAACATCGTCCGCCAACGTGTCCAAAACGAAAATTGGTGGTGGTCGTCGTTCCTTTGGAGTAATTACTTTTTTTGGCGAAATCACTTTCTTCCGTGCACGACCATGGTCGTCGTCGTCGTCGGTAGTGCTACCGTCGGTGTTGTTGTAGCTGCTTTCCTCGTCACTCAGTCTCGCGAACTTGTTACTAGTGGGAATGTTGGCGGATGTTGAAGCGCCATCGGTCGACAGATTGCCGGAAGTAGCTGAACGGAGCCTTATAAGGCTGCGGCCCTGGACACGGTAATTAGGGTGTAATAACTTGGGGTCAAATCCTTTGGCGCACACACTCCCCGGTGCGATGGCGGACGACGCGGCGTTGGTTTGTTTACCTTTTTGAACACGGCCGGTAGACGAACTTCGCGGGTTTTTCGAGGCCGCACTCGAACTGCCACGGCCATGGCCGGCCCTTGGCATGCTGTTGGAGCAAACTCGCGGCGAATCACGGTAAATTACGGCGAAAAATTTCGAAAAAACGATGGAGCACTGAGCACTTGACTGCTGCTTGCACTCGTGCGTACACGGAGGTGAAAATTCAGCTTTATATAATTCAATTTTTTGTGACAAAAAGTTAAATGAAAAATGCAAAAAAAATCCCTATAACCTTGCTGTAGATACCATATTGATAAAAAAAATCGCTTCCCAAGATTCATTTTTTTTGAATAATTGAATAATGAAAAACACAATTAGATAAAAGCTTATAAAGGTTAATCCATGTTAGATGTAAATAAAAATGCATAAAAATAAAGAAAAGAAAAAGATAACAAGAGCAAATAATTAAAAAAAAAAGATCAAGATAAAGATAAATCTTAAAACATTTTATAAAAAAGCAAAAATTTTAAAAAAGTTGTCAATGGATTATTTATTTAATTGTTTTTTACAATCAAACCCTAAAAATCAACCAACTCTTCGGTTTTTTTCTTCACATATTTACATTATACTGATTCAAAATTTCAAAAAATCTTGTTAAGAACGGCATACAAAAGAATTTGAAAAAATTGACAAAACATCTTTTGAAATTTCTTTAGTTGTTACACACATGTAAAAAATCTTTAAAAAAAATCATATGACAAAAAAAACACTAAATCCACTAAAAAGGTGATTTCCAATACTTCCTGAATGTTTCATGAAGATGAGTCACGGTTAAAGTGAATAACAGACGATTAAAGCTTGACATTTTGCCATACGCTTTTTGTCCCTCTCAACTTTGGCTAAAGTTTAAAGACATATATTTAAAAATAATATATGCATCACCGATACAAAACAATTGATTTTTAACAAGTTTGGAAAAACCATTACAATCCCCAAGAAAAAAATGGAAAAAATGTTCACCAGACAACTTTTATTATTACTTTAGTTGTACTTTTAATTAATTTTTGCATGCAAATTTCAGTTCAAGACCAGTTGCATAAAAGTCAGATGAAAATGTTTTAACTGACATCAATCTAACAATTTCGATACATCACATTATTGCTTAAATGTTTATCAATGTTTACATTTTCATCATTTTTTTTAAGTTGCAAATCTTTTAAAATAACAGAAAGAGAAAAAAAATGAATAAAAACTAAAATTTCCAGATCTCAATGAATTCGTACAACCTTGATATTTGGAATACATGTTTAGTTTAAATTTAATGAAACATGATTAAAATTACGCTTTTGATTTTTGAAATGATTTAAAGTACACATAGGGGAAGGTGGGGCAAGACGACCATATGGGGCAAGAGGAACAATCGCTCGTGCGGCCGTAATTTTTACATTTTTGATTTTTTCCAGTATGAGGAATTGTTGCTAGCAATGCAATTAGCTGATTCTACTGCCACATAACCGCCAAAACGACGTAAACGCCACGGGGCATAAGATTTAATGAAGTTTTTTCAAAACCTTTGTTTTCTTATAATATTTGGAAAGTACAAAATAAGGCTTAGGGTTCGTTTTAAGGCTCATTTTATCAAAATGCTATTTTTCCTAGATCAGTAGTGACCCTACCAATGACATGCACCTATTACAAAGTATGAGTTAACTTTTGTTATTTTTGTTGAGAGCTTTTAAAAAATCTTGATCAGGTGGGGCAAGTGTACCATATGGATTTTTAGTATGGAAAAAATTACGAATTGCTGCAACAACATATTTTATTGGGAAATAAATACATGAAAGTACTTAAAAACTGATAAACAATTGTTAAAAAAAATTGTCCATGCAAAATATAGTGATAATATGAAAATTTACTATTTATCATCTGAGTAATATTTTTTTTTCGTAAAAAAGATAAAATTTTTAGTAAATATTATTATTTTAATCTAAAAATGGAAGAAACCTTTCAAATACATTCTAATCTGATGTATCTAAGTGATAATAGTTCAATTGTTAGCAAATTAACATGTTTTTTCATGCATTGTTCCTGTTGCCCCAACGGGTCGTTCGTCTTGCCCCACTAGTTGAGTAGAACATACGGAAAATAAAAAAAATTAAAATCATTTTTTTACATTAAAAACAGGATTTTTTTAAAACCTGTTCTAAAAAAGTCTTAGTCAAGACCTAGAATAAGATGATTATAATAAAATCCAACAGATTTTTCAACTTTTTAATGGGTTATAACGAGGATTTCCTTAGCTTGTTACACTTGCCCCACTTTCCCCTATCACTTATCATGGATACATGTTTTGTGAAAATAAAAAAAAAACTATATTTGGAACCGCAAAAAGTTCAACTTCTGACAAATTAAAATATTCAAAAAGATTTTTAAATGAATTTCTCTTCGTGCTCCACACGGCCAAGCCCTTCTTCCCCAAGGCAGCCCCAGATGTGAACTTGACGATGCTCTACGGTGCGGTGGCTCATATCGATGCGGTAGTGTAAAATCTCGTACCAAAATCAGGCTAATGTACACGAAGAGAACACCACCGCTCTCTTCACCAACCTCCCCTTCCCAAAGTCAGTCCCAAGTAAAACGAGGTAGAAATTAATCCCCTCTCATCCCACTTCGACCCCCTCATCACTAAGGGTCCAGTTCTCCAGCGACGAATCAAATCTAAGCTCGATTGGTAACTGAACTCCTTCTCCGCGGCTGCTTCTGCTGGGGCCTGTCGGCGTGTGTTACATTATTTTCAGATAAATTATAATTTACTTGTCATATTTTTCCGCTTCACTTTTCGGTTCAATTCGTCTTCGGACGGCGGGTTGGTTGGAAGGTTTGGTAGGTACCTCAGCCAGTGGCCGAGGCCCCGTCAATCAGAGCTCACGGAGATTGGCCGCGATTTGCCTTTTTTAGTTTTGTTCCCCCCTCGCTTTGCTTTATTTTCAATTTAACTTTTAATAAGTAATATTCTAATTCAGATTCCTGTTTTCATGTGATGGATCTCCGCGTCGCCGCCACCGCCTGTTGACCTCCGCTTCTGCTTTGGAGGAAGGGTCCAGATCTTGGGGTCTTGGCGTTTGTTCGATGCCTTTTGCCTCGAGGACTTCAATTAAAACTTGAAGTGTTGTTGCGCAGGTAGACGGAGGTATACAAGGGAAAAAATGAGTCTACAAACAGAAGGCACGCAAAACATGGAATTGAACTTTTGTGGAAGCACTCTTTTAATTAAAACTGGTTTCGATCGCGGCCGTTGGCACTCGATTTCTGGCCAAATGAGTGTTAAGTCAAGCGAAGGATGCCCGGATGATGAATGTGACTAGCAGTTTTGCGAGGGATATTTGATACGATTTGGTTTGAATGTTCATTGCCTTAAATTGTTGCAACAACCAGTTATAAAGTGTAAACGACCAGCTTACAGCTTATTGGTGAGTAGCAACACTGTCACCAACTTGAAGCAGCCAATTCTTCGTGAAATCATCAAATTTTAAGCGCGCAATAAAACGTAATGTCCTAGAGCTGCAAACGGTCCTAATCAGCGTCGCTAATGATTATTATCTGGCGTGATTAGCGTACACGGTTGGATTACATGATTCGGTGAGTTATGCACCCTTTTGAATATGGACTTTGAGCAGATTTCTCCCCTTTTTCGAAAATCGTAAGCATGTTGCAGTGAATTAGAACCATTTGGATAAATTTGATTATTTTGAGAAGTTTTACTCAGACAAGTGAAAGCTTGGTGTACTGTTCAAATTTCATTTTTAGTGACATTCGCAAAAATGGCAAAAAAGAAGCAAGCGCATTCCACCATCATTATACAACGTTTTAATTGTCAACGAATGACAAGCAGCTTTCAACAAACACCCAAAAAAACGAAGCAGGATATCAACCGGAGTGTATTGAAATGAGGCAAAAATTATTAAATTCGCGTTGGACGAGGATAGAAACGTAAAACGATGGCGATGGTGGGGATCGAATCATTACTGACAGAGAGAGAGAGAAACGCTTAAAATTTATGGACATTTGATTTTAATGCAAATGGGCGCAATTTCAACGCGCGGCCACAGCTTCTGGGGGTGGGACGGATTTGGCGACAGACGTCAGCCAAAAGGATGAAGCAATTGATTAGGTTAAAGTGGGGGTTGCGTTTGAAAACAAACAACATTTTAAATTTTGCAACGAGTTTTCGATTAAAAGAATATTTTTCTTCCAAAAAATGTATCAATAGTGCGCCCTTGCTTGGAAATCCTGGGATTTTTCCAATTCCCGATTCCCATGTTTTTTTTTTATTTTGTCCCAGTTTTCTCGAAATTGAAAAAAAAATACAAATTTTGGCCTGGAAACTCTGATTTGATAAGAATTTTATAACATATCAGCATTAATTTGGCTTTTAAGGGAAAATTGTTCAAATTTGAGCTTACATATAGACTTGGTTTTATATTAACGTATAATAATGATTTAAAATTTGGATTCATATTTATATTTTTCACAGGAACCGGCATATGGCGCAAATCTTAACAAATGTAACGAATTGAGACAGCTGTTGAAATCAAATTTTTAAACAATGTGTTAAATTGATTTCGGATTAAACAGGCACATAACGAAACAATTATTACACCGATTTACAAATTTATTACCATGAAATCTGCTTATTTGCACTGTAGTTCTTATAGTGACATTAAGATAATGTGTATATCTATATGTATAAAAAAAATCAACGGTTTTGTTCGAACGCGATTCAGTTCAATCCGGCGCGTCGGATCGAGGTGCTCTTTGTTGCGTTGCAGATAGTACGGGTAAACACAGCAAAAAATCCGATGGTAAAATCGCATGCAAAAGCATGCACATCACCTTCGTCAAAATAAACACTTAATATTACACACTGCATGTACAATTTTTGCAAACACAAAAAAAGTTGCAACCGACGGGATTCAAACCCAGCACCAACAGTAAGGACTGGCGCCTTAGCCCACTCGGCCATCAGACCGATGAAAAGCTGAAAGGATAAACGCATATATGGGCTTGACATTTCGGTCAAGTAGGTTTCCCATACTGATGGGCTACATATTTCAAGGTGTAAAATTACATAAAATTGCATAAAATAATGCAATATTTATTTTACACCCAGGCCTTTTATACGCAGCTAGATTACTACTTTTTTAGCTGTGAAGTTACGTAAAATCAAATTTTGATCACAGGAGGCTTAACAAGCAAAAAAGTTTAAAAACGTCAACAAACCAAAAAAAAGGCAGAACGAAGTTTGTCGGGTAAGGCTTGTATTTTTATAAAACATCAAATTCTAAACTTTTTCAAAACTTAACATTAACTGGATGTCATTTTATTTGTGTAATTTTACCTCAGAAAATGTGTAAATTCACCACTGTTACAGTGTTTTGTCACTTTTTCAGTATGAATTTAGGTAATATCACTTGACGAATTACATCAGAAAGAAGTAATAATTCCAGTGTTTTATCGTTTTTTGGTTGAAATTGAGGTAAAACTATATTACAAAAATGGCAATATTAAAAAAAAATTCACATCTTCCAACATTTTTTTTGTGTTAACTTAAAAAATGAAAACCCCTTGTTGCCTACACACAGAAAAAAATATTGTAATATTCATCAGGAAATGGTGACAGATTTTGTGTTAAAAAAAGTGTAATATTGAAGAATTTTCATCAGTTTCTGGTGAATATTCATCAGCTTCACGTTTTTACACATTTTTTTTGGTAATACTACGACCAAATTGAATGAAATTTTGATGGAAATTTCAACCTAATTTTTTTTATAAATTTGAAAGGGGTGAAATTTTATGGTTTGATATTACAAATTTTGTAATGTTATTTTACCTCATTTTAAATTGAAAATTGGACAAAAAAAACACTGAAAAGGTGGTAAATTACCCTGATTTTTATTATAGCTTGTAAGCAACCGCTCAAGTGACTCTAAACATATGAAAAACTTCTAAAAGGCATTACATAGGTTGGACGATAAGCCTAGAACTACTAATTATAAATAAAAATATTAAAAATTAGATAAGCAAAATATAAAACTCAAAAACTGAAGGGTTTCGTAGAACAGAAGCTAACCAAAATAACCTCCAGAATATGGGGAAAAGGCTTTGAAAAATGGCAGTACGGGAATTAAAATTACACCATACGAAAGCCTAAAAGTGTTTCGTCCATTTTAAACTACATTTGTAAAGTTTTTAAAGCTTTAAATCATAGAATTAGTTGATTGCCATTAACTGGAAATAATCTAAACTACAATCTGAACAGGAACACTAATTTTTAGATAGATAAAAAGCATTTTAATTTGGAAATAAACCTTTGCGGTGCTTTAAATCTTAAATAGACCACATTTTTGTATTCAATATGAATCAGATTAAATATTAAAGTTTCTTAAATTTGAATATATATTTAAATTTTGATAATTAACTTTTGTGTGACTTCAAAGCTTGAACATTTTTTGTTCAAGTCTTTGATAATGTCTGAAAAAAGGAAAGGATCAAAAACAACAGGTTTAAGATTTGTGTTTTGTTCAACAATCATTTCCCAAATATTTTCTTTGTATTTTCATTTAAATAATGAACATTAGATTATACAGCATTTAATTAGAAAATCGGTGTACTAATTTGTTGTCCATGTCAATATCAAAACAAATTTTGAAAAATAAAGCTTTAACAGCTGTCCCAATTCGCAACATTTGTTTTGATACGCCCTATAGAAAATTGATAAAAATATATAAAAACATTGAATTGAAAAACATTAACATTAGTATACAATGTTTACCCAATCTTTTAAAAATATATAAGATTACATAGAATGACCATATTTGAAGAGCTATGCATTTTGCGAACCTGTACACAACAATTTCAACAACTTGCCTTAACAAGCAAAAAAAAAGATCTGTCAATTACTAAGTATTCAACTTTTCCGCTTTTTTCACAATTATATTTTTTGTACTAGATCAAAATAACCTTTATTTTTTTTTCAACTTTAAGAAGCAAAGTGTAAAAATTCCCGGGATTCGAGATTTTGCGATTTTGGAAAAATCCCGGGAATCCTTCCTGGGAAATTCCGGGTAGACGCACTAGTTAAAAGCCTTTCAAGCTATTCACGTATTTTGAATTTTATTCAAATTTTGTAATTAAATTCAGTTTTCAAAGGAAAGGATTTTTCAGTTCTCTGGATAGTTTGAAGAGTGATTTTTTTAGAAATGTTGCGAGAAGTTACTGAATCAGAAATTACATCATATAGATTTTAAATTAATCAATGTACCAGACAATACTGAAGATTGTTCTCGCACTCGTTAAAACTTCTCATTTATTCTTATCTCAAAACTAGACATTCCTGCTGAGATTCATAACACCTTTCCGGCTATAAAACCTAAATTCTCACCCGGAGACTTGCGCCTCTATCAAGCGACGAACCCCAAAATATAGGGATAACAAAAAGAACCCTCTCTCTACCTGAGAGTCAACGCTACTTTATCGCTTCGCTGTGCGTACGACGGCAGGTGAACGACCTAACTGATCAACTCCGTAGACCAGACACGCATCTTACACCCTACCAGCACTTCTACGGTGAAACCAACACAAGCTCAAGCTTCAACAATGTTGCGACTCCCAAATTTGGGGTCCCGATTTGTGGAGTGCCGATCTGGGCCCCCGATATCGAACCCCTTTTATCGATTTGCTTCCGAACTCAACCTGCTCTTCATACTGTCCCAAGTAGGAGCTGAAAGGAACCCGGTCAGGCGCGCCGCACACGCGGTCAATCAAAACGTCCATTTGACAGCCATCTGCAGCCGGACAGAGTCGGTTATGACTCGACAAGTTTGCAGTTTGAAGCCGTATCCGACCTGTGATCGCGCGCGATAATTCGTCCCCGTGAACGGTACCGGGGCTGCAACATCATGAATCCGGTTAAGGTGAACTTCAATCGGGAATCCCTTGAAGAATCGAATTCACGCAGTCCGTTTCGAAAAACAATAAAATCAGCTGCATCGGTCATTTGAATGTCGTCCTCGCTGAGATTTTGGACGCAAGATTAATCAACTTATGGCTGTGCAGCACTCATCAGAAAAGCTTCCACCACACGGCAGTAATTATTTCATCAATATTGTTGCAGAGTGACGGGGACGGGGAAAAAACCCTCCTCATAAAACCAATCTGCTTATATATGGACTAATTTCGGCGGACTGTAACTATTCACGACGTAATTGGAAGCCGCGGTTGGCGGCGAACGGAGCGCTTCTCTCAATCAACCATTTTCATTCAATTTTTCAGGGGGGGTAGCTGCTAGTGTGTACCTTAAGTTAGTTGCAATATTAGAGGGTAGCCGAAAATGATGATGATGATGCAACTGCGGTGTGGATTTTGGCGCGTTTTTGCTGGCTGCGATTTAAGCTTGCAGGAGGAAATAACAATAATAAAACGCACCTATAATAGCCACCAACAAAGAGCCCCTTGCGAGCAGATCGAAATAATTGAAAAAGTGGTTATGATTTGGCAGGCTCGTGTGAATGAATCGCGTCAGTGATCCCCCCTTATACTAGTGAGTGGCTTAGGTGCAGTTTAAGCGGCGGCGATGTGTGCATATGAATTGATCCGCTTTTGATTGAATTTTAACGGAACCCCGAAGCAATGATGAGCAATTTTTGAAAAGCAAATGGTTGCGTAAATTGATGTATCAGAGATGATTTGAGGCGTAATAATATGAGTTGTATCACTACTATGTGTCCTGGTTTATCTAACATTGCTTTGTTAGAATAATTCATAATTCATTATTGATAATTTTCAAAATTTGACAAGGAACAGGTTTAGGAAACTATATCTACACAGTAAACAAAAATCTTGGTAATATTACTTCCGGGAAGGGGTATATCTTTTATGTCAGAAAAAACCTCTGAAAATGAGTAATTCTACCACTTTTCTGGTGTAATGCCACTTTTTCAGTCTAAATTGAGGTAAAATTACAACAATTATTGTTGTCATCAGTTATTCAGAAGTTAATCATTTCTTTATGCAATTATAGAAATTTGATAAATTTTCTTGATCAATCAAGTTATTGTTATTAGTAAAACTCTTATTTATTATTTCAAGTACTCTTATCTTTTTTCTTATTTCAGTACTACTCATAATTACTTTTTATTATGGTGACCACTACCACTTCGTCGGAAAGATTTTCCACTCAAAGATATAAATGTTGCTACACAGAAAAAGGATGGTAACATTACATCTAGGACTGATGACAGAGCTTGTGTCAAAAAATCAATAAATTTTTCTTCAGGTACTGGTGAAATTATCATATTTTTTTAATTATCATTTATTTTATATTAATACTATTTAACCAGTCAATTTTTCAACCCAGCAAAATTCAACATTTTTATTGTGTACTCTGACATTGTTTTGACATAAATTCTGTCACAAATTGTTTAAAATAGCTCTACACATCATTTTTTTTGCTGTTGACAATTTTTCAAAAAAAAAGAAATTATCATTTATCAATTCTAGATTACTTTTTCAAAACAACCAATGGGCCATGGGTTTCGTCTGTACATATAGGACCTTTTGAAAAAGTTAATTTGTTATCAATACTTAACTTTTTCGTACTAATTTAAAACGTTTTTTTTTCAACTTTCAATTAGGCCGTTGCAAATATTTTTTGAAGTTTATTTCCCTCGACTCTGACCAAAGTCGAGGGGGGGGGGGGGGCAAAAAAATATAAAAAAGCATAAAAATTCAAATTACGAGCCATGGTTTTAACATTTTATTGAAAAAAGTGTTTTAAAATGCATTATACATCCGTCCAATTGTTTTGTCATCATTAGTTTCCAAAATATTCAAGTTTTGACGAAAATTTTATTTTTTGCGAAAAATAAAATTTTTGCGGTGCTGTTTATTAGAATTTCATAAAAATTCAAAACATTTTTAAACAAGCCCAAACATGCTAAATATGATTATCGATGCAGAATTAGAATGGAAATTTTGGTGTTTTTTGGAAAAAAAGTTTTTTTTTGCCCCCTGATTTTTCAGACCAATTTTGAAGAGGGGGGGCCGACATAAATTTTGAAAAATATTTGCAACGGCCTTATTTTTTTTTTAAAGTCGAATTTTGGAAGGTTGAAAATTTGGTTGGTTGAATATTACCTCAACACTAAGTTATTTGACATACATCATTTGTAACATTAAGAAATTCAACAGAATCTGATGAAAAATTTCATCAGATCTTGATGTAAAATTACTCTGATTTTCAAACAAAATCTGTCACTATTCCCTGATTTAATATTATTATTATTTTTTCCTATGTATGACACGCCTAAACCTTCAAAAAAAAATTAACTGCAGAAATCATCTTTATGATTTCACTGTTTCATGAAATCTTAGAATTTTAATAAATATATATAGAATGAAACGTCAAAATATCGGCCAAACTTCAAAATTTAAATTCACAACTCTAGTTTTTAACTCAAATTCAAGTACAGTAACTTACGAGGATATTTTTTTCCGAAACGAGTTTAAAGAACTTTTTAAAAAACATATCTTACAAAAATGTAAAATAAACTTATTACTTCAACAATAAAATTATTTCATCAACAACAGTAACTAATTTACTAAAAATTTCTTGCTATCAAATGAATTGAATTTGATTTCAAGAACAAAAATCTTAATTCTATCAAATATTTATTGGAACCCATCTTCCATATAAAAAAAAAGAATATTTTGCATTCTATTTTGTATTTGAAATACTAACATACCTACTAAACTCAAAGAAAATGGTATCCTGTTTATTGTTTAAATGTTTCTCTTCAAAATCAGTTTCATGTTTTAATTGGTTCAAAATGCATTTTTGTTATCATGAATGTAACTAATTTAAAAAAATTAGTCAATAATTCCTTAATAGAGGAGTAATTTTCGTATGGTTGGCAGATTAAGGATGCAGTTCTATTTTCATTAAATTTGCAGATTCTCAATTTGTTAATAAATTATTTAGCAAAACTTTTAAGGAACTTGTTTGCTCACATCCCATTGAGCATTTTAAGTCTTGACGTCGATTGACAACTTTTTATAATCCGTAATTGAACGTGATATGCCAACATAAGGTGCCCAATTGAAATACATTCCTTTCTTTTTCCTTGTAATCATTATCAAATGTAACTTAAAGTTTTCAAAATAAAATCATCTAGACTTGAAACTTTCTTTATAAAATCTAATCAATTTTATGAAAATGAAAAAAAACAGTGAAATTTAAAACCAACCGGTTTATCAAAGTATAACTAAAAAAATGTTATTGAAAAAGTCATAATAATTTTCTTATAAACTCTCACACACTAACGTCCACTATCGACTTCCGATCTCAATCAAAAATGCATCCTGGCAACCAAACGAGCCACCACCAAACATTGGCACAAATTTAGTATACCAATTTCGGCCATTCCGGCGCTGGCATTTAGCCAAACCACAACAAACAATCAATATTTGGCCATTCTCACACACAAACAGACAAACGCCACAGGAGAAGCAAAAAAAGAAAAAAATACAATGTTCACACACTGCTCGGAGCATTCCTCACAGTTTCAGTTTTTTTTCTACTTATTTTTGATTTTCGTTCCAGCTCGTTAAAAAATCAATTACCAAACATTTCATTTTACCACCAACCACCGCCACCACTTCCATACCAAATTTCACCGAAAGAGTAGCGAATGATTAATCGAGATATGATGGCGCGCGGGACTGAGCTGGTTGGTCAAACCCTCACTTGAAGTTCAATTTGTTGTTTACATTATGAGGGGCTCTATAGAGCTTATGAGAGCATTTCACTTTGGAGAGTGGAGCACCTTGTCTATTTCATCAACCACCCGCAAGGTTCTTAAAGAGTAGCGCCTCCAGATCATTGTACCAGAGACAAATAGACATATTTTAAAGAAAATTATTCATGATTTTCAAAAAGTTAGTTTCAGGAACAGTTGCTTGATTGTTTTAAAACGACTCCAAACTACTATTTATTCAAATCTCTAAATTTGAAATGACCGTTATTTTTCCACCTTCAAACAAAAAACAAGTATCACGTCCATTTATCAATGGCGCTCGCTATCAGCGGTCCTCCCGGGAGAAGATTGATTAAGTTAGCCAAGTCCCGTGGAATGCCTTCTGGATTGCGCTTGTCCTCGCCGTGGGACTTGTCCAGGAGAGAAAAAAATGAAGAAGCCGGCCGGGGAGCAGGTACAAAATAAATAGAAATCAAATATGTTTTGACGTACTCCGTTGTTCTCTTCCGATGCGAGATAGAGGTACATTAACACAAGAAGGTAGTTTATTTTTTCACTCGATTTGAATGGTGGAGGAGCTTGCTGTTGTTGCCCGTTTTCAAGCACTCACTCAACAAAACATGAAACCATTAACCGGACCCGAGCCGAGAAGTGAATGCAAGGGTAATTAATCATTGAGAATATCGAGAAGGTTTTAGTTTTTTTCGGTGGGCCCTCATCGTCGGATGTCAGTTGGACTTGAAGGCCACGTAGTGTCTAGACGTGGAGCAAAGGTAGCAGAATTTGTCGGATTTTGGACGATCAAATGCGTTTATAAGTGGACGCTCGATTGTTTGTTTGTTGTACTTTGTGGAGTGGAATAAGCTGTGGATATTCAAGAATACTCGAGGAAACTAATCAAACCAACAAATAACGCTTCAAGCGGTATGATTCATGAAGAACTTGATTTAAACTTTTAGCCTGCTCTTTCGAAGTATGTTTGAAGATTATTGGCTACTGTTTGTCAAAAGTATGTAATGTTTAAAGAAATTTCTAGACAGTCTTCGTGTAAATATTTGCCAAAAATCTAATTTCTACATTTTTTATTTTTAAAAAGCATTCGAATGATAAACATATATTTAAAAGAAAATTATTAGTTTATTAACCTATTAAGGCCGTTGCAAATATTTTTCAAAGTTTATGTTGCCCCCCCCCTCCCCCCCCCCCCTTCAAAATTGGTCTGAAAAATCAGGGGGCAAAAAAATATTTTTCAAAAAAAACTTCAAAATTTCCATGAAAATAGAAATCTAATCAACTGAAACCAATCTAAAATGCATTTTTCTGCATTGATAATCATTTTTAGCATGTTTGGGGTTGTTTAAAAATGTTTTGAATTTTTATGAAATTCCAATGTACAACACAGCAAAAATTTTATTTTTCGCAAAAAATAAAATTTTCGTCAATACTTAGATATTTTGGAAACTACACGGAACAAAATCCGGTTTGCGGAATCGCAAACTTTGCTTCCGATTTACTCTAAAAATCGCAAATCTTGGTTTGCACCCGTCAGCAGGAAGCATTGCTTCCAATATCGCAAACGATGATTTTCGATATCGCAAACGTAACGCAGTAACGCCTACCCCGCCAAAAGCACGCAGCACGCAGCCACTACAATATTTACCTTTTTGAATTGACCGTTGATTCCCGATTTTTTTGGTGGAAATAAGAAGAAGAAGAGGTTTATTTTTTTTATTTATTTATTCATAGTACAAAACCAAATCAGAGCAATTACGTGAGTTGTTTAATACGAAATTTTGATTATATCAGTTGTGTTTTGCTTTTGCTTGGTAAAAAATACGCCATGCACTTGCTAAAGTCTTTGTGACCGGAACCGTCACCGCGACGGCGATGTTTTCGGTGACGATTCTTAAGGTCCTTCTCGTGCTCGGTGACGTCGGCGGCAAGCCGATCCGGATGGAGGTGCTGAGACAGGTGCAGCGTGCACAGGTGGTTGATCTGGCACGTCCCTTGAGCGGATTCGCGTACCATCAGAAGTTCTCCTCGTCCTGGAGGTTGTTGCTCTTTTCCTCTTCGTGCATTCGGGAACGGCCTTAGTGCGGACTCAGGTTCATGGCGGAGCCCGAGTGACTCTGGAGCATATGGCGCCACACGAGGGCAACAAAGGCGCCAAAGTCACGATCACGATTCCAATTCCTTCCTACACCTCAAGGATCGACTTGAGCAGAGTGTCCTCCGATTGAACAAGTCCTCAGAATCTCCGCCAGTAGTCGGATCTGTGAAGGCGTTTGCCAAACTCACGCTGTAGTCGCGAGCCTGTGAAAGATAACACAAAAATAAATTGCAATATTATTGTCTCTCGACTCAAATAAAATAATTGTCCAAAATTCCAAAAATTTCTAAAATTCCCTAATTTTTTTTAAAATTCTCTACAATTTTCTAAAATTTAAGAAATTTTTCCAAAATTCTGTTAAATATTCCAAAACTCTTTGAAATTCTCAAAAAATTTCCAAATATCTCTAAAATTATCTAAAACTCTAAAAAATTTCTAAACATTTCAAAAATTCTCTAGAAACTTCTGAAATTATGTACAATTCTTCAAAATTCTTAAAAATTCTCTAGAATTCTCTTATTCTTTTCAAAATTCTCTAAAATTCTCTAAAATTCTCTTAAATTCTCTTAAATTCTCTAAAATTCTCTAAAATTCTCTAAAATTCTCTAAAATTCTCTAAAATTCTCTAAAATTCTCTAAAATTCTCTAAAATTCTCTAAAATTCTCTAAAATTCTCTAAAATTCTCTAAAATTCTCTAAAATTCTCTAAAATTCTCTAAAATTCTCTAAAATTCCCTAAAATTCTCTAAAATTCTCTAAAATTCTCTAAAATTCTCAAAAATTCTCTAAAATTCTCTAAAATTCTCTAAAATTATCTAAAATTATCTAAAATTCTCTAAAATTCTCTAAAATTCTCTAAAATTCTCTAAAATTCTCTAAAATTCTCTAAAATTCTCTAAAATTCTCTAAAATTCTCTAAAATTCTCTAAAATTCTCTAAAATTCTCTAAAATTCTCTAAAATTCTCTAAAATTCTAAAATTCTAAAATTCTAAAATTCTAAAATTCTAAAATTTTAAAATTCTATATTCTAATTTTTTTGTATTTTTGTATTTTTGTAGTTTTGTATTTTTGTATTTTTGAGTTTTTTTTTGTATTTTTGTATTTTTGTATCTTTGTATTTTTGTATTTTTGTAGTTTTGTAGTTTTGTAGTTATGTATTTTTGTATTTTTGTATTTTTGTATTTTTGTATTTTTGTATTTTTGTATTTTTGTATTTTTGTATTTTTGTATTTTTGTATTTTTGTATTTTTGTATTTTTGTATTTTTGTATTTTTGTATTTTTGTATTTTTGTATTTTTGTATTTTTGTATTTTTGTATTTTTGTATTTTTGTATTTTTGTATTTTTGTATTTTTGTATTTTTGTATTTTTGTATTTTTGTATTTTTGTATTTTTGTATTTTTGTATTTTTGTATTTTTGTATTTTTGTATTGTTGTATTTTTGTATTTTTGTATTTTTGTATTTTTGTATTTTTGTATTTTTGTATTTTTGTATTTTTGTATTTTTGTATTTTTGTATTTTTGTATTTTTGTATTTTTGTAGTGTTGTATTTTTGTATTTTTTGTTTTTTTTTGTATTTTTGTATTTTTGTATTTTTGTATTTTTGTATTTTTGTATTTTTGTATTTTTGTATTTTTGTATTTTTGTATTTTTGTATTTTTGTATTTTTGTATTTTTGTATTTTTGTATTTTTGTATTTTTGTATTTTTGTATTTTGTATTTTTGTATTTTTGTATTTTTGTATTTTTGTATTTTTGTATTTTTGTATTTTTGTATTTTTGTATTTTTGTATTTTTGTATTTTTGTATTTTTGTATTTTTGTATTTTTGTATTTTTGTATTTTTGTATTTTTGTATTTTTGTATTTTTGTATTTTTGTATTTTTGTATTTTTGTATTTTTGTATTTTTGTATTTTTGTATTTTTGTATTTTTGTATTTTTGTATTTTTGTATTTTTGTATTTTTGTATTTTTGTATTTTTGTATTTTTGTATTTTTGTATTTTTGTATTTTTGTATTTTTGTATTTTTGTATTTTTGTATTTTTGTATTTTTGTATTTTTGTATTTTTGTATTTTTGTATTTTTGTATTTTTGTATTTTTGTATTTTTGTATTTTTGTATTTTTGTATTTTTGTATTTTTGTATTTTTGTATTTTTGTATTTTTGTATTTTTGTATTTTTGTATTTTTGTATTTTTGTATTTTTGTATTTTTGTATTTTTGTATTTTTGTATTTTTGTATTTTTGTATTTTTGTATTTTTGTATTTTTGTATATTTGTATATTTGTATTTTTGTATTTTTGTTTTTTTGTATTTTTGTATTTTTGTATTTTTGTAGTTTTGTATTTTTGTATTTTTGTATTTTTGTATTTTTGTATTTTTGTATTTTTGTATTTTTGTATTTTTGTATTTTTGTATTTTTGTATTTTTGTATTTTTGTATTTTTGTATTTTTGTATTTTTGTATTTTTGAATTTTTGTATTTTTGTAGTTTTGTATTTTTGTAGTTTTGTATTTTTGTATTTTTGTATTTTTGTATTTTTGTATTTTTGAATTTTCGTATTTTTGTATTTATGTTGTATAATTTTTTTTCGTATGTTTGTGTTGTTGTTTTCTTTCTGGTTTCATTGGTGTTTTTGTACTTTGTTTTTTTTTTTTTTTCTGGCGAGCCTCTACTATAGGTTGTCGTCGGTGCTGTAGCGTCCGCAATGGCTAATACTGTTGAAGTCGTATGGCTGTGGACCTCAACCAACGATGTTCCGGCCAAACTCGAATTGCTTAGCGAGGCACAAAGATACCGGACATCCGTGTCAATCATCGTCGGAAATGTAAAGATGGGGTGGCAAGTTCCGCCGGCTGGAATTGGAAAGAAGCTTTTGAGTTTTGTTTGAAAGCTTTGCCAAAATTGGACACTAACCTTAGTCTGATTAGTTTCATCCGGACTGAACTATTCAGATCGAAATTTGGAACCGGCATCCCAGTTTCTTGAATCACTGTCAGCGTACAATGGCGGAAGAACCGCCGGAGAGATTGGTGTAGCTGGTGACCCGGATTTCTAGTTTCGCGACTCCGACGCAATCCTCGATACCGGCCATCTGGAGCAGCTTCTTCGGGACCGGGGCCGGCACAATGCGAACCGGATTGAGGTGCACCAGGACGGTACCGCACTTGCCAAAGACCTTGCAGAGCACGGTGTGGGGCTTGCCGATCTTGTTACCCCAGTAAACACGGCGAACCGGCATGACTGACAGCTTGGCCAGGATAATGGCACCGCGGATGGCGGTGGCCACTTCCTTGCTGCACTTGACGCCGAGACAGATGAGGCCGTTGGAGTCACCGATGGCGATGAGCGCCTTGAAACGGGTACGCTGACCGGCACGAGTCTGCTTTTGGACGGGCATGATCTTCAGCACATTCGTCCTTGAGCGAGCGGCTCAGGATCGGGAGCGAGTACAGGTAGATCTCCTCCAGGGTGCGGATCTTGCCATCGCGCACCAGGCGACCCAGCTTGGTCACTGGAACCCATTCCTTGGAGTCTTCCTTGCCGCGACCACGGCCCCGTTCGCGTTCTCCGCGGCTCGCACCTCGCACCGGCACCACCGCGAGAACCAAACCCTTGAAGATTTGTCCGTTTCGGAACTATTTCCGACGCAGAATCGTGGGTTTTTGACCCGGGAAAAGTAAAACACCGCTCAGCAGCAGGTGGACCTGCTGCGACACTTAACGAGATAAACAAAATAAAAATAGGTTATGTTTGCTGTTAGTTTACTATTTGCGAAAGATGCGAACAGCTGATCCTGACAGCGTAACGCATTGGCTGCGGCGGACTGGGCAAAAAAATGCGCCGCAAACATGGTGTTTGCGATTTTGCAAACTTTTTGCTTCAATATCGAAAACATTTTTTCCAGTATCGCAAACATTCTCGATGATTTCGGAAACTTCCAATGTTTTCGAATTCGTCGCAAATATTTTTCGGATCCAACGACCAGATTTTGTTCCGTGTAATGATGGCAAAACAACTGGACAGGCGTATAATGCATTTTAAAACACTTTTTTCATCAAAATGTTGAAACTATGACTCGTTATTACAATTTTAATACTTTTTTATTTTTTTGCCCCCCCCCCTCGACGTTGCCCAGAGTCGAGGGACATAAACTTCAAAAAATATTTGCAACGGCCTTATGTGTTTTGAAAAATGTTTTGAAAAATTACATTTTTATAAATAGTGACCATCCTTATCCAACTCCTTACATATATATTTGAAAAGCTGAAAGAATTCTCTCAACTTTTTTCAGTATTTGTTCGTTGTTGATGAGTCCTTTGGTAGCAGAAATATCGCCTTACTGAGAAAAAAAAATTACAAAAAAGTTTTTCTTGGTGCTTCCTGTTCAGCCTGCCAAAGATATCTTGGAAACTGTTGATCCAATTTTCTAGTTCCAGTTCAATTTAAATTTTATTGCGCCATTTGTGTCGTTTTACATGTTTGTTTTTCAAATGATTCATGTTATTAATTTTCATCTTTGTGTTTTCCATTCTTCATCGATGACAAATGTTTATGTTTTGTGTTTGTGTGTGAATGTTTTAAACAAAATGTATATGTTTTGTTATTGATCCGATTTTAAATAAAAAAACTAACTTAATCCACCTATGTGGTTGATGCCTTCCTCACTTTTTACCAACAATGGGTAATATGAGTGGTTTAGACACATATTTCAGCTATTTTTTTAGGTCCAGAAAAATAAGTACACAGATATAACTTAAGTGGTCAGAACACGAGACAGGGTTGTCAGATCATCAATGTTGTGGACTCGTTGGAAAGGTCTCTCGATTACCTAACCAACGATGGGTCGGATGATGGATCCGGACATCGTTTACATGCATTTAAGTGAGATCCGGCTTCAAAAAAATACATAAATATCACTTAAGTGCTCATAACTCGAGACAGGGTTGCCAGATCTTCAATGTTGTGTACTCGTTGGAAAGGTCTCTCGATTACCTAACCAACGATGGGTCGGATGATGGATCCGGACATCGTTTACATGCATTTAAGTGAGATCCGGCTTCGAAAAAATACATAAATATCACTTAAGTGGTCATAACTCGAGACAGGGTTGCCAGATCTTCAATGTGTGGACTCGTTGGAAAGGTCTTTCAATTACCTAACCAACGATGGGTCGGATGATGGATCCGGACATCGTTTACATGCATTTAAGTGAGATCCGGCTTCAAAAAAATACATAAATATCACTTAAGTGCTCATAACTCGAGACAGGGTTGCCAGATCTTCAATGTTGTGTACTCGTTGGAAAGGTCTCTCGATAACCTAACCAACGATGGGTCGGATGATGGATCCGGACATCGTTTACATGCATTTAAGTGAGATCCGGCTTCAAAAAAATACATAAATATCACTTAAGTGGTCATAACTCGAGACAGGGTTGCCAGATCTTCAATGTTGTGGACTCGTTGGAAAGGTCTCTCGATTACCTAACCAACTATGGGTCGGATGATGGATCCGGACATCGTTTACATGCATTTAAGTGAGATCCGGCTTCAAAAAAATACATAAATATCACTTAAGTGGTCATAACTCGAGACAGGGTTGCCAGATCTTCAATGTGTGGACTCGTTGGAAAGGTCTCTCGATAACCTAACCAACGATGGGTCGGATGATGGATCCGGACATCGTTTACATGCATTTAAGTGAGATCCGGATATATGTGAAAACACATTTTTATACATAACTTTTGAACTACTTATCGAAACTTCAAACCATTCAATAGCGATGTATGGGACCATAAACCAAGTCGAATGCAACCGGTTTGATCAAAATCGGTTCAGCCAGTGCTGAGAAAACTTGGCAAGAATATTTGACACATACATACATACACACACACACACATACACACACACACACAGACATTTGTTCAATTTTCGATTCTGAGTCGATATGTATACATGAAGGTGGGTCTTCGAGCTTTTGATAAGAAGTTCATTTTTAGAGCAGGATTATAGCCTTACCTCAGTGAGGAAGGCAAAAAGTAAAAATTTCCTCCGAATTTTGATTTTTTTCATATTTTTTTTAGATCATGAATAATATTTGAAAAGGGCTTGAATCTAATCAGGCCATGGCCTTATCTAAGCAATAAAAGGTTGATTAACAATGTAAAAAATATAGATTTTTTTTTCAGCTTTACAAATATATTTTTTTGAGAGACCAAAATTTTTTTGAAAAGTTCAACCTAAAAATTGCTTTAACTCGGAAAAAATCGACAAATTAAGTGCTTCAAATTTGTATTCAAATTGATATTGAAATTAAATTCAAATGCAAATTAAAATTTCCATCATAAATGATATTTAAATGCTTTATCGAGTAAATATTTGTTACATAAAAAAAACAATATTTGTTCGAAAAATCATAACTTGAAAAAAAATCAACTTATAAATCATAAGCTAGAACTTTTGTACAGTAAATCATATCAAAAAGAAAAAAAACGGAGGGGGTAAAGGTTTACATAATCAAAATTTTGTGATAAAAAAAAAACCGAAAAAACACTAGCAGTATCAAGGGAAGGGGAGTTTTCTTCGTTTAACTTTTTCTGTAGAATTGGCTGGGGTTCATCCACAAATACCTTAACTCAATTTTTTTTTAACGCGAAAGTTATAGTTTGAAAGTTTATTCAATATTAATTTTCAATAATTTATTACTAAAAATATAAAATTTCTGTTTCCCCTCATATTATACGAATTAATGAATATTTATAAATATATTAAGCGAAATACATTGTTATGCTAAGATGTATTCTGTCAATTCTTTGAAGAAAAAATTAATTTTGTAAACCAAATGAAAACAAAATATCCCTTTTGCATCCTTCCCAATTTAGTGTTACAGTCGAGTAACGAAAAATGACAGAGTTTTAAAAACTATTTTGTATATTTTTCGATGATAAATACGTATTTTCGGAATTTTGAGTACGTAATTGAATCGGGCGTCCAATTTTACATAAAAGTTCCTTTGACACAAAATTTCCAAATTACCACTATTTCAGTCTGCAAATTATTGAAAAATACGTCTTATTTCACATGTTCACAAATGGAATGTACGACCCCCCACCATTACTGCACACCATTGAAAAAACGGCTAATATCCACTTTTGGCAAAAACGAAATATTAGCACCAGGTGGTAGAGGATGTTCCAACGCATCTTCTGGAACTTGAATTTTACTGAAATAGTGCTTAGACTTGCCTGCCGATGCGAAAAACCATACGGCTAATATGCCACTCTTATGGGAAATTGCCTTGACGGAGATTTTGTCACAAACACTAAAACGCGTTTTTCTCGGAATACTTGATTTGGCATAATAGCCGAATTTTCAAATATGGGCAGATTACGAGATATCGAATAATAGACCTCGAATTCGAATTACCCCTTAGAACAGTGCTTCGTGTAAGTTGGTCCATTTTGTGTAGAGAATGATCCATTTTGTACAAACAAATATTTTTGTATTTAATCACATTTAAAAAATGACTAAAAATACGATTTCGAAAGTCTTCTCAATTACAAATTGCTAACAAATTTGATGAAATTAAATGAAAACATTTAGATAAACTCACGTAAACTAAATTCCCTAAATAAGTGAGCATATTAATTCAATCAAAAAGGGCACAAAACAATCTCCTTCCAAGTCAGCATTCCACAGGGGAGGCCCCACTTTATCGACTGATAAAGAGCCCCCTCTCGCTGTAACAGAGTACCTACATCCCGAGCCCACTCGCAACCAGCAGAAATCACGTCCATTAAAATTGATAGTCTCAATTTTTTAATTACCTCTCGATCGGGGCCGGATGGGCCATGGCAAATGGTAATTTTTTTTTATTTTTTCTTCTCCTGTCCCAAGATTCAGATAAGAGACCTGACCCGAACTCACTCGCATTTGGTCGGAGAAAGCGATCTATCTTACCTCTCTCCTCCCGAAGATGCGCTCGCTGGGGTCCGAAAATTGGTCCAACAAGTATTAGGCAATGAGCTGGGAGAGGGAGACACACACGTGAGAGAGGGGGATATTCATAAACCAATCAACCGAAGCGAAAAGGAGAAGATCGAGAGAGGGAAAGAGAGGGATGAAAACAGAAATTATAAGAAAGAGAGAGAGAAAAAACTGATGCCGTACATTAGATGGGCCAGATAAACGCATGAGTTTAGTTTTATATATGGGTATTAATGGTAATTTATACTAACGGGGAGGATAAAAGAAGAAATTTTGAAAATTTTGTCGTCTAGTTGCTGGCGCGCTTTCTTCTCTTCCCACCAGGTGGCCGGCCAATGGTTCGACTCTAGGCGGATGCCGGTTATTTTGGACATTTTTTTCGTGAGCTGTCTTCTTCGGGTCGGTAAAGTTTAAAGTCTGTATCAGGTTTATTTTTCGGACTTTTATTAGTGCGAGTGCTGTTCATATACGTAAGCAAAGTGATTGTGGTGGAAGATGAGGATCGGAGAAAAAAAAATCAAATAACTTTCGGTGTCACAGCATCGCCGGATTCGTTACGGAGAGAATGTCAGAGGCAGATGACCGTGGACCGGGGAAAATTTGAATAGATAAATTTATTCGATTTATTTATTGGACTTACTTGGGTTGCCTTCTTTTTGTTTTCGGGGCAAGGCAGGGGAGGGGACATTAATTCTTCACTTGGGTATGGGAAAGTAGGAGAAATCTGTTGCGTGACTCAGTTTGAAGCATTGCACCAACAGGTGGCAGCAAGATCTAACGAAGCTTCTTGTTGATTACTTGGAATATTTTTGTCCAAACAGCTCGTTGAGGCTGTCTCGTAAATCGTTGACGAGTTCATCTTCCATCCGGGTTGTGTGATTTGTTTGTAACACAGCTTTTAAATTAATTTCAGCGCAGTATTACCAACTCGGATTAGCATGTCTCTACCCCTGGCGAAAAGATGGCGGCACTGTTAACCAATTTACCCCCGGACCCTCAGCCCCTCCTCCAAAGTTCCAAAAAAAGAGACACTCTAGTGCGTGAGTGTAAATCCATTCAGTCGAATAAAAATATACAGGCAGCATAAATTAACGGCTGTAAATCATGGGTGATTTACGATGAAAGTCCACTAAGCTAGAGCTAGCTGAACGAGAAGCGTGTACTACCCGTCCCGTCCCATCCCAAACCCCCAAACCCTACTCTCCGCGAGATGTCTCCCCGCGAGGAATATATGGGTGCAAATTGGAAACGATTATGGAGGCTGTGTCGTGTTGTCTCACTAAAATAAGCTAAGGACGGACAAAGAGAGGCCGGGGTCCAAAGTGTAAGATTAAACGTGGATCGGTCGCATTTTGGAATAGTTAATGATATTTTATTGATACACCTTTCCGGGGGGACAGCGTGGAGAGGCCTTGCAGAGGCCGGAGATTGCGCAAACCTTGGCCAGTTGGATGATACTTGCGGTTGGTTGAGAGGCGATGAACTACGCCAAGACGAGATTGTGCTAGAAGGATTTATTTAAAATTACTGGTTTTAACGTACAAGCACTGTTTGAATCGATACAGTTAGTTCATTCAATTATATTCAAGTTTTGCCTCTCACCCAGTCGGCCTGGGTTCAATCCCAGAAGGTCCCGGTGGCAAATATTGAGACGGACGGGGCAGTAAATGTTGGCCCGGTCTAACCTAGAGGTTAGCTCGTTAGCTCAGTCCAGGTGTAGGAGTCGTCTCCCTGGGTCCTGCCTCGGGGGAGTCACTGGTAGGCTGTTGGACTCACAATCCAAAGATCGTCAGTTCGAATCCCGGGGTGGATGGAAGCTAAGGTGTAAAAAGAGGTTTGCAATTTCCTCAACAATCAAGCCTTCGGACATCAATTTTTCGAGTAGGAATCTCGCAATCGGGAACGCCAAGGCAATGCCGTAAAGCGAACAATTTATTTATTCATTTTTTTTTTGTAACCAATTTTGCTATATAGTTATACTCTTAAAAATTGCTCGAACATAGTATTTTTCCGCAATTTCGCTGAAACTGCAAAAATCAAGAAATTTCCTTGAAAACATTGAATAAAAACCACGAAACAGATACATTCATATTAACATTATTGTTTCCAAGCACGCCTTGAGAACTTGAAAAGCTATAAACGGTGTATTTTTCCGAAAACATTAAAATATAAAACTAGGCAGGTCTGAAATTTGTCAAGGGCTCTTTCCCGACATTTTAAGGGGTGCATCGACATTCTAATTTTTACGATTTTTCGATAAATTCCTCGAGTTTTTTTAAATGTTTCTTTTGCTTCAAATTTATTAAAAAATATCCAGCTATTATTTATTTAATAAAACAGAAAGAACGTTAAAAGTTTCTATAGTTTCCTATTTTGAACATTGTAACTCCGACTTTTTGTTGCCTAAATATAAGTTTAGTAAAAAATCAAATTTACAAAATATGATTATTTGTAAGTGTAACTCAAATCCCTCATTTTTTATTGTTGATATCTTGAAAATTTAGGATTCTATTTGCAATATTACAGGAACAACAATGTAGTAAAAAACTCATATTTTTGTATTTTGTTTTCAATTAAAGATGGCTGAAGAAGAAACAACAGACGAAGAAGATGAAGATGCCATACAAGCAAAATATTATAGGAATAAGTGTTATGAGTTAACAGTTAAATCCTCGAAGGAAGAGGACGAAGATAAAAGTGAAGAACTTGATAAGTTAAGATCCAAATTTGCCCGTAAATATTTGAAACTAAGACAGAAATCGTTAGAAAAAAGGCATGGTAACAAGGATTGAAATATAGCCAGACAAGTGATCTAAAACTTTGTAAACTTTCCTCTTCTACTATCCACCTTGAAGAGATGAATGCACAATGGTGTAAAATCTCTATAATAAATCAAAAAAAAATACCTTTTCTTAAAAAAATATCAAAAATAAAATTAATGCCCTTTTGAAATATTAGTCGTCGCCTATATCTCAGCAACGAAAGAATTGATCAAAAATATTTTAAAAAGAAAATAGTATAGAAATTTCACAACTTAACTTAAATTTAAGTGATGAAAAAATAGACTTTATTAAATTCAAAAATACTTTTTAAAAGCAATTTTAAACGGGGATTCAAAATAAGCCTTGAATTTTTTTAAATGAGTTTTGGTTTTTAAAAAATCTCTTTTTTTCAAAAATTCATACCAATATTAAAAACAATTCGTCCGTCGAACACATTTTATCATAAGTTTGAACTTTAAAAAGTTCCAGTGGTAAATTTATAAAAATCAAAGAATGTAGGCATTAAAAATTTAAATTAAATTAAATTGATAAAAAATCTTAAAATTTATTGGTTTATTCACACAGCAAAAACAAAATGAATTTCGGAATGTTAAAAATTTGATATGTTGAATACTACCTAAAAAATGTGTAAAAATTTAAACCTGATAAATATTCACCAGAAACTGATGGAAATTCATCATTTTCTGATGTAATATTACACATTTTTTGACAAAAAATCTGTCACCATTTCCTGATGAATATTACAATCATTTTTTTTCTGTGCAGCAAATCAAATTTCTCATTAAATATGCCTTTTTTCTTAATCATGCTACACAATTGTTTTTAATGTCAATTAAAACTGATATGATTTTCTAAACAAAAAAAATCTGGTTAAAAACTCACTCAGTTTCAACTATAAAACTAAGTAAAACGAACATTTAATTGAGATTATGTAAATGAAACAAAAAACAATCGTTATTTTACTTATAATACACTTGACGTTATCAATTAAATTTGCACACTTTTAATCTCTGATTTTGTAAAAAAAAAAAACAGTGACGGTTACAGAACATTGAATTTAATTTAAAAAAAAATCTTCAAATTTCTGATTTCTTTTGAAAATATTGCGAAATTTTGAATGCATAAAAAATATTTAAAGTAAAAAAAATATGTATGAATACTGAGGGGTACCAGCAGGTTGTAGCACATATTTATTAAAATCACACATTTTTGACAATTTTTCTTACAGTTTTCCAAGAGCCGTGTGATTAGGTTATTTTGTGATTGGCAACCGTGAATCTTGGATAGAAATCTTGTGAGAAAATTCTTAAATTAATGATGACGAATTTGATAACTTGTGTGTGATTGATAAAAAAAAAGCTCAACCAAGTATAAAAAAATGGGGGAAAATTTTAAAGTTAACATTTCATTTTCATCGAATTCCATTCACAACTCCCGATGAAATGCAACCTGAGGAAAGTCTTTTGGTATAATAGTTGCAAAGAAAAAAAAAATCTTAGAAAATCGTCAAAACCTGAGAGTGAAGCCAAAAATAGAAGGTTGGTCCTATAGGCAACAAACTTGGGTCGATAGATGAACGATCCCTTCAAGTTTGGTCCCAATTGATGAAGGTCGAGTCAAAAAGTATACTCAGTTGACCTGACCCATAATTGTTTATTCACTTTTGTTTCTTTTGCATGAATCATGTTTTTTTCTAAAATTTAATATAATTGGTTATCTAACTTTATACAGCCCTGCTCCAACTTACCACCATTTTAAAACAAACTGCTTAAAATTTCAGATTTTTAAGGTACAAAAGTAAAGTAAAGTAAAACCGAAAACTGCTCTTTAAAACCTAACCTCAACCTCTTGCCCCGCTGATGATCTCGCCAACTTGAGTGTATCCAAAACCAACGATCGATGGTGGACGCTTGATTGTGCGATGAAAAATGTGTTTTCCTCTTGAGACGCTCAAGGGGTCCCCTTCACCCTTCAACATCAGCTACCGGCCGCGCTTTTTCGTCTGTTGTTTGTTTACCTTTTCGGGCGTCAATAAATCATGCGTTTTGACCACGGGGTCACGCGTTGCAGTTTTTTGGATGGTTCGGTGTTCTGAAATCGAATACCTTACGAGCTAGCAGTGCGACGAGGTCACTACTGACTGTCAACACCCATTTCAGAGCATCGAGCATTTTTATGACACCTGGTTCAGGGAGTGCCAGGTTGATATCGGATCTAGCCATACCTCACTGCGGTTCGTGCTTGGTCGGCCTAATCTCGTCAATCAAATTTTACGCAGATTTTTTTTTTTTGTCTTTTCACTAAGCGTTGCTATCAATAGATCATAAACTGATATTCAAGATGAAATTTTGTTTGAAATTTCTTCAAAACCTAATTATGATACACAGAAAAAAAAAGTTGAATTTTGGAATGTTGAAAATTTGGTAGGTTGAATATTACCTCTTTATTTGTGTAATATTACATAAAAAATGTGTAAAAATGTGAACCTGATGAATATTCATCAAAAACTGATGAAAATTCATCATTTTCTGGGGTAAAATTTATCATTTATTTTGCCACAAAATCTGTCACCATTTCCTGATGAATATTACCATCATTTTTTTTCTGTGTAAGCCTTAAAATGTCAAATGCATCCAAGACTGTCAAACTCAAAGATCAAAAAACCAGCAAAGTGAACACCAAAGATCTTCAATACCGTTCTATGGAAAAATCCGAACAAACCAGGTTTTCACCCCATTTCAAAAGGTGAGAGTTTCGGTGGGTTAGCTTTCGTACGCTCGCAGATATTCTGTCTTCTGCCGCCGTGCGGCGTCGTCCACGCCACGCCGCACCAAGTTTGATGAATGATTGGCCTGCGACGAAAACGTAAACAAATCGATTCGACACCTTTTTTATGCGCGCGCGCGAGACACACGTTGGCCGTTGAACCAGCGAACGGCCAAGATCAACGCACCTTTTTCACCCGATTTTGGGACCGCGGATATATGTGGTGTGTGTGTGTGCGCGCGGTAGACGCCACCCGGAGGAATCTCTCGTGACGAGCACGTGACAGGGTTTTTTTTTGGCGCGCGAAGTCGGTCGCCGATGGTTGAGGTTTCCAAGCGTATCGAGCGAACGGAAATCCATGACCAACGCAATAATGGCGCCTGGTTTGGTGGCAGGTTGGGGGTAGCAGTTTTTAGAAGGTTAGGTTCTCAGTTATTAAAATTAGGAATCAGACTTCTAATACCTAGTAAAAACCCATAACCCATGGACCATTATTATTATATTATTATAGTTTATTATTGACACTTTACCATAATTTAGCATTCGTGTCATCATGGACCATAGTTTCTCTGTTTAATATGGTAAGTATCACTAAGGCCGTTGCAAATATTTTTCAAATTTCGAAAGCAAATAGAAATTTCTCCAAACTTGAAAGTTCTCTGAAAAAAAGAAGAATTGAATCATAAAGAGAAGAGTTGTTCTATTCAATAACGCTACTATATCAATATCTTGACGACTGATACAAAACACGGATAGAGTCTGCAAAAAGTAATACTTTTTGATACTGTTTTGGAGTTTGACACTTCTCTTGAAGGCAAGCTTGGCATTCATAAGTTGTTTTTTTCGGAATTCAAAAAAAAATGTATTCAACTCTTTGCGAAACTTGATTTTTTCAGCAGTCGATGCATTCATACAACTCGGTAAACCCCGTGGGTTGAATGTATGACTCATGCTGAAGAAGTACTCTTTTTGCCACTTGTTGTGAAAATTATTATTTTGCAATACCGTTTTAAAAATATTTATAATTGCTGCCTTTCTATTGTGACGTGATGGCCTATTTAGGCTTAGTGAATTTTAATTCATTGCCTTTTTTAGTCACGTTATATTGATCTTAACATGATATTATCTACCGAAAAAAAAACTACACAATGTATTAAAGAAATAGAAAAAAATGCATTATAGGCATTGCAAAAGAAGTTTGATCTTGTTTAATGATAATAAAAAAGTAACCTGAATATATTTTTGATACTAAATTAATAGCAAGTGAAAAAATGAGTAATTCTCGGATTAGTTTTCAAAATGACGCAAAAGCCATTGGTAAACAAAGCCCTTTTTGCATCGGTACTCGTCCTACTTACGAATAATCAATTTCAAAAATGCTTGAGATTGCTTATCTACACGTCCTTCAAGTGCCCTTAACTCAAAACAAATGAAATATTGTTTCAATTTGGAGAAAAAGGGAAATTAGTGCCGGAGGTCACGGTGGCTCTTACGGCTTTTTGAAAACTCACCCGAGAATTTGTCTCTATTTTACTTATTTTACAGTTTGGTGGAATAAATTAACAAAACAAGTTGTAACAGTCCTGTTTCTAAACTAGAATAACATATTACACAAGTTGTAACGATCTTATTGTTTAGTCGAAATTATAAATAAAATTTGAATTTTCTTTGATATTCCAGAAGATTTGTATTAACATCTTTAAAATTATGAAGAAAAAAAACATGATAAATTTTTATAATCCACAAGGATTAATAACCAACTCATCAAACTTTGTCCAAATTTCACAGAACTCAGATACAAATCTTTTATATCAAAATCTCTCCAAGTCATACTTTCTAAGATCAAAAATAGTGAAAGTCAGCTGTTTTTCCTGACATTTACAAGACTTTTCACTATTATTCGATCATATAAAAAAATTAAAATATCAAAATGCAATCTCTGTTTATCAACTATAGAAATCAAAAATCCAAAATCCATGAAAAATTTTAAGATTTGATTTATAAAAAAATCACTAACCCTACTGATAGGGAAGGGATGACCAAGCTGGTTAAAGCTTTAAGAAGAATTATTTAAGTACTCGCACGGCGTGGCTGGAACAAAATATTATAAACCGATATACCCCATCGAAGATTTATACGTAGAAAGTTGTATTTTACCGGCCTGAATCAGAATCTATAAATATGAAAATATTCTATCGGTGAAAATTGCGTTTTTCAAAATTTTAAGATTTTGATTTTTGGTATGGATTTTTAATTGATCTGCCCTGATAGGTGGATCGATCTTTGAAAAAAAATTTATAACCTAATTGTATAGAAATCTCTCAGTTTAATATCTTTTGACAATCAAAACGGATTTACAAACCCAAAAAGCGTTTTAAAGGTAAGATATTTCTCTATAAATTTGTAATAAAAAAAAAATTAAGGGTCGATCCACTTATCAGGCCAGATCAATTGAAAATCTTTACCAGAAATCAAAAACTTTAAAAAAAATTTGGTTAAGGTCGGTAAAACACAACTTTCTACGTAAAAATCTCCTATGGGGGTATCTCGGTTTATAATATTTTGCTCCAGCCACGCCGTGACTCGTCGTATTTCTTCAACTCGGCAGAGCCTCGTTGGATAAATGCACGGATCGTGCGATTAACTAAATCATTTTGCTACTTGTTACAGTATAGTACTTTATGCAACAAGTAGCAAAATTATACCATTTTCAGCACAAGTCGTATATTCATTCAAGACATTCTTCCAAATTACATAAATATGAAGAGTGTTGAAAAAATCAAGTTGTGCAAAATATTGCACACAACACTTTTTTTTTGCAATTCCAAAATACAATTTTGAATAGAATTTTTCAGAGATACGTTTGTTTTCCACCTTAAGTTTGTCGTCCGTGTGTTTGATCGACTAAAAACAAAAACAGTGTCGAAAAGTATCACGATACAAGTGCAGAAAAGTTGAACTATTCAGCACTGTTATTTTTTGTGTTGATAAAACCATTTCGTCACTATATCAATCACGGAAAAGTTAATATTTTCAAATCAGAACTTGGAAAAGTACTAGCACATACGTTATGTTACCTGATTTCCAGAAAAAAAAACAAGTGGACAATGGACAGTTCGAACTTTTAATTCTGTTAGCAAAAATGACAAGAAACGGTAATTCAAATTACAACCTTTGTCTCAACCGATGATCTAGCTGACTCCATTTTAAATTTATTCCAAAACCGATCCACCTTCGTATAATTTCACCATCATCGAGCGCGATATTGCTGGTACGATAACCTGCACCGTCGTGTGTTCTCTTACATCAGTCAGGTGGAGATGTGCCGCTCGGGCGCTTCACTAAACGTGGCCTTAATTGGAGACTATCTTTCCAACACACAAAACATATGCCACAAAACTGGTTGAATCTTATCCAGCTCGAACCGAACCGTCGCGTATTATAATCACAGTTTGCCCAAAAGGCTACAAGGTCCATTCGTTTGCTGAGGTGGAGGAAAGATTTGTTACCACGGTTCCCACCTGCGGAGCTGGGACTATACGCAATGTCCAGCGCGGCGTTCAAATCTAGCCGGAGAACCGTAGATAAATGATACTCGATACCAAGTCGGGATTATATTAATTGCACGAAGAGTTGAACTGTGTGGGATGTCAGAGCTTTTTTAAGATTTTTTTAGATTTAATTCAAGAATGGACCCCATAAATTGCTACATTGACGGCGAGGCGCGGAGCCCTGGAACCGCTCCCAAAGCTCAGGGCTCAGCTGCCAAGTTCGCCCAAACCTATTTGCTGCTCTGGCTTACCGCCATTACTGTTGACATTCAGCCGGAGATTTATAACGGGCCGCGCGCGATGATGCGGTGGCTCGCTGGCAATAAAATAGTTTACATAAACATTTATCCTCTCCTTACAATGTGTGTGTGTTTGTGTGCTCTGCATAATATATATCGTACAAGCCAAAAGATGAAATTTGAGCGCGACACGAAACGTCGCAAAAGTCATGCAAAGCTTGAACGCGGTGGAATCCGTACGCTCGCTTGCTTGCATGTACTGGTTGTCAACAGCGACGCGTCGCAAGTAACGCAGTATTGGTGACAACGAGCGATTACGCACGGTGTGTTTTGCAAATTATCATTAAAAATGTTTAAGATTGTTGTCCAAAATTCAACCAGCTCAGTCCATCAGCCATCGAAGGCTTCCAAGAAGACGACACCGGCCAGTTTTCGAGTCGGTATCTATTCGGTTTCGCAAAAATGGCCTTTTTTAAAATAGACCGTAATGTGTGTTTGTTGTACAATGCTCTCTCTCAGAGCGCGGTGGGGAGGGCTAGAGAAGAGCGGTGAGCCAAAAACTACCCGTAAAAACTCGTCCTATTTGCATAATACCAAAAAGTTTTTTTTAATGATTTCCCCCTTTGAATATTGTTGTGCTTATTGGCCACACCGGAGTGGTAAGAGAGTGCTTTGAAGCTCGCTTTTTTTTTCGAAAAAGAAGACGACAATCGCGATGGAGACCCTCCACGAGAGAGTGAGAAAGAGCAGCAATAAGCAGCATGTGTATAATGAGTAATATTTGTATAATTTTACTTCGGTGTATTTTTTGTTTGTTGTTAGGCAGAGACAGACAGAGCGCGAAGATGATGATTTCGGCTGCTCCACCACCACCACAAACAGGCAAAGCACTATTCAAAACGGCGATGGTGAGCGCGAGCTTTTTTTTCGTCATTTGAACCGGTTTCAGTACTTATTGGTAAAGTTTCCTTTTTTATTACCCACCCAATAGACACACACGTACAAACACACACAGTTTGGTGGTTGGTCGGTTCGTTGGTTGGATGGAATTTTTATGTGAATTATGAATAATGGCGGTTTATGTGTTTTTTTTTTTTCAGTGGATGTTGTTATTTGTAAAGCGATCTACCCGGTGAAGAGGAGGAGGAGCTTTTGAGAGGCAAATCACTGGCACTGGCATTGACTGGTTTGCTCAAAAAGGGGTTGGTACTTGCTGGCGTAGGATGAGTAGATTTGTCAAGCAGTATGAAACAAGCTAGAAGTAAACTAGAGCCGTTTTATTAAACTGATTTCGGTTGATCCGTGGTAGATTTTCTTGAATTAATTCATTCCCATCGAACTATCAAAAATCTACCAAATCATCTACCACATTGATCACACAAAAAACTGTGGTAGAATAGCATTTACTACGATTAACCGCGATCAATTTTTGACAGTTAGATACCAACGAAATATTTCAAGAAAATGTACCGCGGTAAATCAGAATCACTTCAACAATACAACTTAGGCTGGTACCAATTTTATTTAACATTTTGAGGCCCGTCCCGAAAAATCGAAGGACAAAACATGTTCTAAAAAGTTCAACTAAAATCAATTTAAAATGCATTCTTCTGCATTTAGAATCGTTTTAGCATGTTTGAGCTTGTTAAAAAATCTTTTGAATTTTGTTGAATTTTCAAGGTAATAAACTATTGATTGCATACAAACTGTACGGGTGTAGAATTTAATTTCCAATGATTTTTAATTGACATGTTGGAATTCTTGCTTGCTTGTAATTTTAATTATTATATTTTTTTTGTTTGATCTATCTACATTTTTTACAATATTTTCCTAACGATTCTGATATGAAATGTTTTATTTTTTACTTAAGAACTAAAAAGGAAAATGTTAAGTTTCCGCAAAAAATATTTTTAAATCATTATCATCATCATTATCGATTATCACTCTACTGGTTAATTTAATCAAAGCAAATAATATTCTTTGAACAACTTCACTTCTCTTGTTTTTTTTTCTTTTCATTTACAATATGTCTTTTTTGGTTACTGTTAAATTCTGAAATTCGCATGATCATTTTACAACCTTCCTAATAATGTTTTATTTTATGATCAGACAATTAAACATATTTGGTCTGTTTTTACATTAAATGTTTAAAAACATAATCAATAACAAATGATTTGAAATAAATTGCCTTAAGCCAAAATTCATACCTTGATTCAAAAAAAATAATTTAGATATTTTATGAAGATTAATTCGTATCTTGAACAAGTTTCTTCTACTCAATCCTTTTAAAAAAAACTGAAATTAGTTGAAAATTGATATTTGGCCTTTTTTAATCTACCCCATCAAGATGCGTGGCTGGTATGTAGAGATAAAAATAGAAAAAAAAACATTTAAAACGCACAAATATGAAAAAAAAATCCCAATTTCATTCATCCTTTGCTGAACCAAAATATTTAATGTCAAAATATTAAGTTTGCGTTCATTTTTTTCTCTTTTTAATTTTTTGCTCAAATATTGTTTTCAATTCATTTTTTTTTTTGCGATAAAGCCGTTGCAAATATTTTTTGAAGTTTATGTTCCTCTACTCTGACCGGAATCGAGGACGGTGGAGGGGCAAAACCCATTTTTCTTGGAAAAAATATTTTCTTGCCACCCTAATGTTTCAGACCAATTTTGAAGAGGGGCAACCTAAACCATGAAAATTATTTGCAACGGCCTAACTTTATCAAGTTTTTAAAAAGCCCCTCATAAACAAATTTTTTTTTAAGCTGGAATCATTTGAAATATGCAAAATAAAAAATAGATTAAAGAGGGAATATATTCTTAACAACCAAACTAAAAAAAACTAAACAAAAACCATAATTCGCCTCATTGAATAAATAAACGACTTAAGGTGAAAACAATTGCATGATAGAAGTTTATGCAACGAGTTGCAAAAAGATGATTATTATTTTAAAATATTTCCTTTCGATACAGATACTGAAAGGTTGAACTTTTCAGCACTCAAATGGATGCTGTTAGCAGTTTTCAATTCCGTTGTGAAACTATTTTCTTTTCCTGAACTTCTCGAAAGACAAAACGACCTAAATTTCTTGAATGTTTGAGTTCTGAAAAGTTCAACTTTTCAAAAAAATACTCTTCGATATATTTTTGGAGTTTGACAAATATGTTAATAACAAATAAAATTTAAGCGGGGAAACAAACAATTCTCTGAAAAATTTACAGCGAGTTTTCCGGAATTGCAGAAACTGTTGTATTCGTTGTAAAACATATTTTTTCGACAACTTTCTTCAAAAATGTTGACAAGTTAGACTTAGAATCAGATTCGTTACAAAATTATCTGACTTTTTAGTTTCTATATTTTTAATCTGATGATCAAAAACCTACTTAACAGATTCATATTAAAATGATCTAGGTATATTTTTAATGTTTTATTTTAAGTACTGTTTGTAATGATCATTATTTCAGTATTTTTGTTAAATAATGTTTTCTACTTTATATTCTTCTCTTTTTCCTCGTTCTAATACTTGATGACAAATTTATTGAAACCATTTTTCTTCTCGTAGATACTCTTTCCCATCTCCGTTCCACCATAGTTCATGAGATACTGACAGTTAATGAACATAAATTTTACGGACAGTTGCTCCCCACCAAGACCGCGTTCAACCGTGGAATATTCGTCACCAATCCCGCGCAGCATCCTTCGCCATGCCTTTTTTTCTCTTGCTTAGTAAAAAGCACAGTAAAATATTAATAATTATCATGAAAACAAGAATATGTACAAATTTATCCAGTATTATTAATCTTAAATGTCCTTTTTCACGAAATTTCAAACTCAATATTTTTCAGTGCCTATCAAATAGCAAAAAAATGCATGGATGCTGGTGGTGGTGCTGCTGCTGACGACAGGAGCAAGCGGATCAAAGAGTAGAGCGTGTGATTATATTTTTTTTTTCTCGTTTCAAATTTGTTGTTTTATTTCAGTGTTCTCTCCTCTCATCTCGCAAGACGACAACCACGACACCATATCTAGCCTCTATGATCATTTGAATATTTTTAAATATTTTAGTTTTTTCAGCTCTTTTCCTCCTTTTTCCAACCCTCTTTTGCTCCAACTGTCCCAAAAATACCTAATAGCAGAGTGTGTTGGTCAAATCTATCGTGTCCTCCAAAATAAAATAAAAAAAATAAGCTGGAGGTGCTCTCTCACGGTACCTGATCCAAAGCGCGATGATCATCAGCTTCATGACAACACCCAAATTCACACAAACTTCGGGCGAGCTTCGGAGAGACATCGGGGTTTTTCTGTTTTGTCTCGAAGCGCGCATTACCGAATCATTACCGACCGTTATCGGGGCGTAATCTTGCATATATTAGTGCTGTTGGTGTGCGACAAACTTCGACCCGAACGGAGATATTCCGATACGGTGCAGGCACCGCATCGTTGATTAGGATCACTGCCGGGGCTGGTTGGCCACAATTAGTAAATTTACAGTTTGTGATTTTTTTGGGGCGGTAATCGGTAGAAAGGTCAATCGATGATGGACTTTATTTGGGTTTAGAGAGAATTATTTGGTTTTATGTAAGTCGATAAAAAAACGATGGATGATCATTGATCATGGAAACTGATTGTATTCAAATACGGCCAATTTTATATTTTTCAGTCTTTTTCATGTGCTATACTAGGGTAAATATACCCATTTTAATCACTCTAAGCTGTTCGACCAATTCTAATCACTTTTGCAGTTTTCGGCTATTAAATCGACATTTTTTGATGTATCAACAATGTAGAGTTGCTTGCTCACTTTTATTTAAACTATTTGTTACTTTGAAACAGTTAAAAACACTTTATGAAAGCTGTAATTCATGATCAAAGTGCTGATAGGTCGATAATAGAAATAGGCTGAGAAAGGGTATAGTTCCCCTATATGTTTAAGGCTACCAACTCTTGCTGAGCAAAAATCCGTACACTTTGCCGAAATGACAGCATGGTATAACAAAAACTGTCAAGAAATCTATTATATATATAAAAAAATTCGACGGTTTTGTTCGAACGCGCATCAGTTGATAACGGAAAGTCGGATCGGAGCGCTCTTTGCTGCGTTGGGTTCGTATAAACCCAAGGAAGGTTCTTACGCTAAAGAGTGACAACTTTGGCCACTCCGGAACCGATTCCGGAAGATCTGCAGATTGTATGGGAAAAGTTGCGTAAAATCAAATTTTGATCACAGGAGGCTAAAAACGTCAAGAAGTGAAAAAATGACAAGACGAAGTTTGTCGGGGTAAGCTTGTTATTTATATAAATGAAATTAAGTAAATTTGAGAATTAAAAATATAAAACTGTGTCGTTTTTACAGCTATCAAATTTCACAAAATGCTATCAGAGTGCTTATGACTTGCACGTTTAAAAGTATTCATAAAATAAACCGTGATTTGAATCAAAACATTATGTTCTTAATTTTTTGTTAAAAGTTTAAAAGATTACGAAATGTCAAGTTTGCTTTAACGTAATAACGTTCTCAGTGTTTTCACGAACACATTTCCAAAAAAAAAAAATATTGAAAAGGTCCTACAACATGTAAAACACAACAGTTTATAGGACCTTTAAAAAAACTCTAGATTTGTTAATTCAAATGTTCAAAGGTTTTCACAAGTTTTAGATGGCCTTTGGATCTTTTAATGGATAAATATATTTAGCAAGGAATTTCTGAAAGAACAATTCGAGATTTTTTTAACCTATATAGGACCTTTTAAAAAAAACTCTTGCCTTATTGATAATCAAGTTTGAATTGAGGAAAACCCGGAAAACTCCCTTTTTAAATCAAACTCACAGTTAGATAAAAAAAAAATGTCTAGTTAACAAAAGCTATAATCAAATAAAAAAAATGCAATTCAATGTTTAAAAAGTTGTAAAAAATTCCGTACAAATCCGTATAATGCTAAAAAATCCCTACAAAAATTCCGGCCCGTTAAAAATCCGCGAAGAGAGTCGAAAATCCGTATGGTAAGGAAAAAATCCGTACAGTTGGTAGCCTTATATATGTTTGATGATATTTGTACATATTTGTGTAGAATTAAACTGACGCTTTGCAAAAAAATAATGGTAAAAAGGTACTACATTTGTTTTAACAATTCAATTACTAGAAGATTTGTTTACATAAATATATTATTCATACCTCTGATCAGACTCGTCTTCTAATTATAAGTCCATGTCGAAAAAAATGTGTAGATTTCCAATTCCAAACAACATGTTTAAAATAAGTACATATCACAAAATGCCTCGCCTCGCAGAAGGAATAAGGAAAGGATTAAGTTTTTTTCCCTTTTTAATTTTTTTTCTAAACAGATATTGTAGTTCCAAATATTTGATATGTTAGGAACACTCTTTTCTTTTCAATATTAATTTTTTCGAAATCAATTAGGCCATCGCAAAAAAAATAAAATGTTTTTTTCGATACTGAGATATTTTGAAAACCAATTATTGCAAAACAACTTGACTTTTGTAAAACACATCTTTTAATCACATGTTGAAACCATGGCTTGTAATTTAGTCAGATTAGATAATGTTTACCGAGATCTCCTTGCTTGAATGTTATTTGTCAAGAGTATCCAAAACAGTATAGAAAAATATAGCAACAAAAATTCAATTTTTTTTTTTTTTTTTTTTGGACGATTTTCGATCACCGTTATTTTTTGTGATTACGGGTTTTGATTGATATTTTTCGGTGATTAATAAAAGCTGCGTTTAATTTGTTTACGTTTCGGCCTACTCGTAGGCCGAAACGTAAACAAATTAAACGCAGCTTTTATTAATCACCGAAAAATATCAATCAAAACCCGTAATCACAAAAAATTCAAATTTTGAAAATTTTAGTAATTTAAATATTTTCGAAAAATACGGTATTTTGTAAACAAATTTGAGTATTTCAATTTTGAAACTTTTATTTTCAAAAAATATATCCTTAGTAAAAGCATAGAAAATTTAACATAATATAGTTGAATTAAGTCAATTTTATAAAGCAAAATTCCAAACGTAAAATTTTCTATAATTTGAAGCTTTCTTCTCTTTAATGCTTTTTAAAGATAAAAAAATGGTTGAAAAATTGATTTTTCGATTGTTTAGATCGAAGCCCGCATAGCGGCTGAGTTGGGTGTAGGTTTATAAAGATTTCAAGCTAAGAATAATCTTTATTATGAACAAATTTTCAATTGACGTACACAGAAAAAAATATTCCTGTAAATTTACATTATTTATCATGTACCAAAAGGTATCATGATAAATGATGTATATTTACATTAGGTTCATTGAAAATTTACATTAGATACATTGGAAATTTACATTAGTTTTGAAAATTTACATTGGTTTTGGAATTTACATTAGTTCAAATCAACTAATTCTGATAGGCCAATGGGAATGAGAAGCTCGACTTGGATTGCAGTAGGAAAAGGGTGTGGCCTATGTTCTATTATAAAATGATTGAAGCGGGCAGCAAAAGCAAACTCGGATTTTCAAAAGTTGTTTCACAGGTAGGGGACGCTTTCTCGTCGACGGCCAAGTGGAATAACGCTGGACTGGAATCGAACGGACGACGGGTAGGATGTTCGGTGTTACTGCTGCTACCCGCTGCCGACTGAGCCATCTTCGCATTTTATAAACGAGCGGCTAAAGCATCAACTTGTTCAGGTCGAGGCTCAGGCAGCGGGCCAGCGAAGTATGAGAGCGATAGAAAGAGAACCAAATATAACTATTTTTAGTTCGGGTAGTTTTGAAGTCAACGTTTGGCAGAAATACATTGGATATATGATTTACATTAAATAGGAATTTACAGGAAGCCGAACACGGGTAGAAATTCATCAGATTTGAGTTTCCATGCTCAACGTTTCTATTAGATTCATGATTTACATTAGATTTAGATTTAGGGGAGCAGCTGTGGCTGAATGGTTACGGTGTTCGCTTTGTAAGCGAATGGTTCTGGGTTTGATTCCCATCTGCTCCCATCGAGAAAGTTAAGGACATAGAAATACTTGAAATGCTGAATATGAACGAAAAATCAAAGTCTAAGCGACTAAGGTTCGATCCCCCGTCCTTTGGATTGGTAAGCAAAATGCTAACCACTAGGCCATGACGACTTGGTGAACTTGGACTGGAATTAGGAATACTGTTACAACCAACCCGCAATGCCTTTCGAGGTGTATCCTAGGGTTCTACCTCTCCTACTAACATTGAGTCCAAAACCTCCCTACAAACATCTATACCACTAAGGTGACGTAGGGGTCCTTGCGCACTTTAGATAGGTGTTTACTAACGATCCTTCCAGTCCTTGAGGATAGCTTGGACCCGGCCTGGACCCCCTTATGCCCTGGGTTGTATTACACACTCATCAAAAGATGAAGACATGGTATCTCCCGTGTTGGATTATTGTTCCGGATGAGGGTCTAATACAACCACACCAAACAGTGGGATAAGCGTTGTGGAGCCTTCCGGTGGTGGGGCGTCCTCCAAATGCTAATGCTAATGCTAATGCTAATACATTAGATTTAGATTTATATTGGAGTAATTTCCATGACTTTTAACTCTTTACATCATATTTCAACATTACATTGAGTGAGTTTACATAAGAAACAGTAATTACGTACTGTGTAAATTTGCATATTTTTTTCTGTGACTCTATGCAGCGATTTTTCTATTTCAAACTTTTTACACTGTTAAATTTTGCCCTGTAAGCCATACTTTGCAAAACGAATTTTCAAAATCAAGGAAAAGTTCTCCTACTCTTTAAAAGATTTGTGAAAGAAAAATATTATTTGGCAAAAAAATATAGTATTTTTCCAAGAACTTAAACCATTCAGTTGTTTCAGTTCAGACATAACAAAAACAAATAGTTTTACTTAATTAACACATCTCTATATATATAAAAAATTTCGACGGTTTTGTTCGAACGCGAATCAATTCAATACGGGGCGTTGGATCGAGGCGCTCTTTGTTGCGTTGGGTTCGTATAAGCCCAAGGAAGGTTCTTACGCCAAGAAATTTCCACTTTGGCCACTCTGGAACCGATTCCGGAAAATCTGCAGATTGTATGGAAAAAGTTACGTAAAATCTAATTTTGATCATAGGAGGCTGAACAAGGAAAAAGCTAAAAACGTCAACAAACGAAAAAAGGAAAAGACGAAGTTTGTCGGGTAAAGCTTGTTATATCTAAAAGTTAGAAAATCAATGCAACACAACAAAATATTTAATTTTAATTTCAAGGTCAACGACTAACCAACACAGAGATCCACGTTCTGACCATGATTGTTAAAAAATCTTTAATTCGCATAAACTTTTGCTAAGTCTTTTCTGCGACCATTTCCATAAAACTTCTTCAGCTTATGTTCAAAATGTAAATGATCCCCCCTTACGAGAGCTAATGGCACCCAAAAGCTAGAAATAGATGAAGGCAAACATTATTTCTGACCATCGCGGCACCGGTTCCATAATGACCATAAAATCCGCCCCGTGCTTCTAAACGCGAAGAAGTGGAATTGTTTGAAGAGGGGGAGGGGATCGCGGGGATCTCGTTCGAGGACAGGAAGAGAGACCTGAAATCTAATATCGAACAATTATTTTAATTTTTCCATGTGACCATTTTTCGGGGGGACTATCGCCTTCGTCGTCGTCCACAGCCTCCACATATTCGAGTCGAGAAGGGGCACTTGAGTGTGTTCCAACGACCAGGGTCTGACCAGGGGCCGGGATAATTAATGTAGTGCGGCCAGATTTGAAAAAAATAAAAAGATTCGGTGGTAAACTTGCTTAATTTGAGCTCGCACGATGGTTCGGTTCGGTCAGTACAATTTATTTGAATATTTTAACAAATCCGGCTTTTTTCTCGTGGACCCCTTTATGCCATGATCTTCCACGGTATCTTAAGGTGTACATTCCTTGGGCGTACGTTACCTTGGTGACCGCGGAAAAAGGTGGGATGCTGCCACGGGGTAAGAAACGAATAGAACCAAAGAAAGAGTAAAGAGGAAATTTATAATACGAATTTATTTATTGATAGAAATATTTTGATAAAAAAAAAGTCTCAAACTACGACGCGGTCACTAGCCTAGGTGAGAGACCTCTCAGAATCCAGCAGTGCCAGTGTTTTTGGTCTTCTTTGCCATTTCTTTCCCCTTTCGAGCCCCCTTCGGACTCCGGGATTTAAAGACGCGCGCTCTGACTTTTTGGGTAAAAACTTTTCGATTTGAAATTTTATTGCTTTATGGCTTTAATTTATCGAACACCTCCTCCTTTCCCGCGGCAACCGAGGCCGAGGGGAACAAAAATAAAAGACGCAAATGATAATAAGTGAGCGTCCTCGAAAGTCACGCAGGAGTGAGCGAGAGGTCGTCGAATAAAACGAGAAAAAATGTGCCTAATCAATGCTGAGTTTCAAGACGGCGATATAAAACTTCCAAACGGAATCACGACTTTTTATGGCTTTTTACATCTTTTCTACCCCCTGCCTCCCCTCGTTTCATCTCTTTCGAGGCCAGGATTGGGCTGCGCGGCTATATCAGCAGCTCCCCACACGATTACTTATTGGTCAAAAAGTGCTCATATTAAGCATTTGAACTCGAGTCGATTAATTTCCTTTTTGAATTTTAAACAGGATGGAACCTCTTGGTGGGGGTACATAATACGAATTAAAAAAATAATTGTAATAAATTGTTTTAATGGAAATAAACATTTGAAATAAAATATCGTTAGTTCATAAAAATTGCCATGAATAGCATTAATATTTCAAATAGACAAAAATGCGACATATATAAAAAAAAGCTCGGGGGATTTTTTGAACATTCCCTCCCCTTTTGCCTTCCTCACCTCAATGAGGAAAGGCTATAAAATCACTCGAAAAATGAACTTCTTTATTCGACCTCGTAGACCAACCTTCAAGTATACCTATCGAATCAGAATTAAATTCTAATTCTGAATTGTCTGTGCGTGTTTAATACACTGTGTATGTCTGTAAGTCTGTGCACCGAAAAATATGCACACGATTATCTCCGGACTGGCAGAACTGATTTGGACCGTTTTGGGGTCCCACAAGACCCTAGTTAATATTTAGAAGTTTAGAAAAGTACTTCAAAAGTTGCGCTAAAAAACGATTTTAGCTAAACTCGGTGGTTTTCGTACCCCGTCATGCTATATATTGTTAGAAAGGTTTTTGAAAGACCTTTCAAACGCATTCAACAAATTGAAGATCTGACAATCCCATCAAGAGTTATGAGCATTTAAGTGTTATTTATATACTTTTTTGAGGCCGGATCTCAAATATTTTGATGAAAAATGTGTCCGGATCTATCATGCAAGCCCATCGTTGGATAGGTAATCAAAAGACCCTTCCGACGAGCTCAAAAGATTGAAGATCTGAAAACCCTATCAAAAGTTATAAGTACTTTAGTGTTATAAATACATTTTTTTAGGCCGGACCTCAGATATTTTGATAAAAAATAAGTGTTATTTATACACTTTTTCGAGGCTGTAGTGTATTTACTTTATGAATGCGAGGAAGGCACCAAACACCTAAATGTGGATTAAGTAACGTTTTCAGATGTGATTTTACCATGTTTTTTTTACTGTGTAGCTGGCAACCAAAAATTGATATTTTTATGATAAAATCAATTTCTAATGAATTTTGGTCATACTTGAAACTTTTTATTTACTTCCTCATATTAACATAGTTAACCAAACATTGATTTTTGTTTTTTTTTAATAAAACATACAACTTACATAAATAATTGTCAATTTGCCATAATCAATTTAATTTATAAAATTCACAAAAAAAGTGTTCACGTGGATTTTGAATGGCCCTTTACATATATTATGTACAATTTAACCTAAATTACAAATATATATATGTACACGTGTAAATAATATTACCATATTTTTTTACTCTGTACATAAGCCTACTTGTACGAATTTTTGCTGTCCGCATTTTTTACACAACACGTATTTTTATAAAATTTATTTTATTATTCATGTTGTCAAAAACTTTCACGATGACACTGTAAAGAATAATAAACATTACAAAACATATAGGTTTAAAATAGGTTTAGTTAATCACATGTTTAGTTTTGACAAATTTGAGATTTTGAATTTGTTAAAAAAAATCAAATTTATGCTTTAGTACGAATTTTGACTAAACACGTGTTAAAATATTATTTTAATTTTGAAATCAAATAACTTTTTTATTCAAATTTTTTTTTAAATGTCATTCAGCAAGAACCCGCCCGTGTGGATCAATCGGACCGCGCACTGGACTCACAATCCAGAGGTCAACGGTTCGAATCCCGCGGCGGGCGCTCTAAAATTCTTTGTGTAAATATGGGTATTCGGCGCCGTCGCTCCGTGCCATACTTTCATACACTTAGGAGCCCAGGGCGGCGAAGTCCTTGTAGTTAAAAAGGAAGACACTAGTGGTTGGTACTAGCAATGGTGGCCGACAGCTATAAAGTCAACTTCGTTTTCAGCAAGAACAAATTTGGTTTGAGAAGCTCGATAAAAGTGGGTTTTATCATATTTAAGTTAGGATCCTTGCTTTTGGTAACTAAAACAAGCAGAGCAATAAAAATAAGATTTTCCTTAGGTCAAAATTGATATGAATTTTCAATAGTTGATAGAGGATTTATATTAGATAAAATTTAAAAATACTATCTATACATTGTAATATTTTTGCCTTCCTCAGTGAGGAAAAAAAATAAAAAAAACAACAACAACAAAAAAACAAAACAACAACTTTATACAGAAAGCTCGTAGACACACCTTGATGTATACATTAGAGTGTAACAAAAATGACTTTTTGGCGGGCATTCAAGGGTTTGTTCCGGTGGGCATACTAAGCCCAAATCCAAAATATGAGCTTGATTGGACGTAACAGGAGCTGGCGCTTTGCATTTGAATTTTAAATGGAATTTAACCCGTAAAAAAAGATTTTTTCAAAATTTCAATTTTTCGAAAAAATGCCAAACTTTGAAGGTCTGTACCGAACTCCAGGGTGCTCCAAATTTCAATGTTATATACACCAAAAGATGCGCAAGGATCTGGCCTACACGCCAATGATGTTGAAAATAAACGCTTCAGTGGCCAAAATGCCTCAAAAAGTTACATTTTGAAAAAAACCTTTTTTTGCGCATTTAAAATTTAAATGCAAAGCGCCAGCTCCTGTCACGTCCAATCAAGCTCATATTTTGGATTTTGGCTTAGTATGCCCACCGGAACAAACCCTTGAATGCCCGCCAAAAAGTCATTTTTGTTACATCCTAGTATACATATCGACTCAGAATCGAAAACTGAATCACCTCGGCGCTCAAAATTCTTGCCAAGTTTTTTAGGCACTGGCTGATTTGAGTCAAATAAGTTGCATTCGATCTGGTTTGGTACTCCATGCTGCGCTATTAAATTTCTCGAAGATCCGATAAGTAGTTCAAAAGTTGTGTATAAAAAAGTGTCAACGTTGAGAATCGGATGCTGGAATTTTATGGCCGTATGTCGGTTATTGCAATGAAAATAAGGTCCCGTTCCACAATTTGACTCCTTTTGGATTAGTTTATCAAAATTCTTTTCTGATGAGTCTAATACTTTGAAGATCTAGCAACCCTGTATCGAGTTATGACCACATATCCGATTCTCAACGTTGACATATTTCTATACTTTTATGCAGCTGGATCTCACTTATCTGTATAAAACTATGGTCAAACTAACATCCGACCTATCGCTGGATAGATGATCGCATAACCTTTTAAACGCATCTAATAGTTTGAAGATCTGGCAACCCTGCCTCGACAAATGACCACATAAGTGATATTTATATACATGATGAAACGAAATTGGTTCCAGTTTTTATTATTTAGATGAATATAATTTTCAGATATTTTGTGTTATCCATTTTGGGTTAGGAGTGAGGAAGACACCAACAACATAGGTGGATTAAGCTAGTTTTTTTCAACATTTGCACGTTCCATGAAGTTTGGTGTTTTGGAATATGGTGCCAGTAAAAATTTAAAATTCGAAGCCATTATTTGTGAAGGACAACATGACATTTTCGTACACCAAATTTTCAAAAATGTTAAAGGTACACGCCGTTTCATGTAACAACTTGTTTAAAGCAAGCTGTGGATACTTTACAGTCATGTCGTCAAAAGTCTCTATTTCCCAAAATTTGTTATTGTTGAAAACGAGCCATCTCCGACTCCAACTCTAACTCAAGCTTCTAGAGATTTAGTAACTTCGACTCCACAGCTCTGATATAAACTTCCTTACGACCTTCAAGTCCACTTATCCGCCTCCCATCCAGTCCAACATTAGTTCAAAAAGACGACATTCCTCATGATTTCAGTCTCCTAAGCACAACATCTCGTGATCACCACCAAGCCAAGCCACATCGGCGGCGGTAACCAATACCCCCTCGATCTTCTCGACTGCTGCAGAGAGGCAAGGTGAGGCGAGGGAAAATCTCCAAATTGTTAAAATATGTAAATTAAAAGTAACAAATTTTATTTATTTTGACATCATTTTTATGGACAATTCGGCGGTGATGACGATCGTCGCGAGCCACAAACTCAGTGACGAAAGTTAATACACTTTGAAGTGTGTCTCTGTGTGCGGGTTTCAAAGTGGTGCAAAGACAAATGTTGCCTGACCATTTCAAACGTTGCTGGTTTTGTTTTAATGTGTACTAATACAACTATCCGACAAAAAAAAACAAGAAACTCTCACCACGCTGCCTCCCCTTAAGACGATGATGTCCGCGCGTACACGGGCGTTGAAGACGACGGAATTGGCTTCAGTTATTCAAATTTTGACATTTGCACGAAAAATCGTAGCGGCTATAAAACGACCTTACGCAAGTTCAATTTGATTATGATTTTATAGGTCCGCGGTGAGACCACTCTGTGGTGAGGTGGGATTCATACCGGACTCCAAAAGCCGGGTTGGAGATGTACGGCTACGATGGCTTTTAAGATTTAACTTCTTTGACTATTTGTAAGTTTGCTTTAGTGGAGATTTCAGTACACGTGAAGCGGTAGATCACCAGGCCAATAAAATTGTTGTTTCGTTGAGGTTTCATTTCGATTGAAAATAGATTTAGATCCTGGACAACCGATTTTAAGATGCCTGGGAAAATCGTAAAAATCGTTTGAAGGTTGGCCTGTTTATTGAAATTCATAACTAATAGCACACAATCAACATCTGTTTTGGTGCGCATTAGGTGTTGCCACACTGAAGGGTAATATAACTAGATTAGGCGACATTTTGACAAATAGTTTTGAACACATGGTGATAATCAGCAGTGATTTATTGTTACACAACGTTCACATGTTTACGACCACACAAAGAACTTCGCATATCACTTCCGAGTGGCACCTTTAACTACCGAACTAATGAGCCGATGATTGGTCAACTAATCTCCATAAAATGCGAATTACCCAAATTCGTTCCCAAAAAACGCTCTAAACATCCTCATTGTCCGCCTCTTACGTTATCAAATTTTATAGCTTTATGGGGCTCCTCGAAAAAAAAAAAACAAATTTAATTGGACAATTCCAACCCAAAAGGAGCTTCACATGGCCAATCAACCTTTTTTCCCCCCATCTAGCAGGGGGTCAGTTTCGATTGCAGCGTATCTTATTTTGTGAATTTTGTTAGGGTTCATCTAATAATGTTAATAAAATTAAAGAAACTCCGTAATAACCGAATGGCGTTGATTGGGCGCGCTCGGCTCACGATCGTCCCACGAAAAAATAAACCCGTTTTCGAGTTGAGTATTAAAATCATAATTAATTCGGAGTCTGCGTGGCAGATGAAACAGAGATGTTGGGTAGGGAAAGAAGGAAGACGTTTTCAAGAGGACCAATTTAGTTAGCATTTTTTATTTTACTTTTTTTATTAAAAGTTACTTTTTTATTTAATCATGCATTGCGTATACATCAAAATTTTGAATTGAAAGACAAATTTATCAAATTTTGTGGACAGGCAAAACTTAAATTTTGATTAATGAAAGATGGTGGGTTACAAGTATTTTGTTTAGCTGAGGAAAACCTAAGCCATTAAAATATCATTTCAAGCAATAGAGTAAACGCCTGCAATTTTTTTTATTTAAAAATTAAATTAATTTTAAAACGTTTTAAAACAGGGCTGCCCTAGACAGCACCATAATCACTATATTTTATTTAAAAATTACACTTGTAGCTAAAGAAATTATTTGCTATATCATTGAATTATATAATTTTTCGAAAGAATTTCTATGTTTTCTAGACAAAAAGTCAATATTTTATTTTAGTTTGCTACTCATTTAACCTTCTACAACCCAACCCCGCCGGGCTTCGACTTAAAAAATCATCAAAAATCAATTTTTCAACAAATTTTTGATTTTTAAAAAGCATTGAAAAGAAGAATTCTTGCAATTTTAGAAAATTGATGGGTTGGATGTTTGACTTGTTTTATGTGACTTTTCCATTGTTTTTAAAAATGTAATTTTTTTAGGGTTCAACTTTGGCTGTGTTTTTTAAATTTCCTATATTTTAAGTAAAAGGAAGTATGCAGTAATTTTTATAGTGTCCCAGACTATGCCTCTAAGCATTTTTTTACAACTTAAATGATAATGGTGCCATTTTATAGCAGAAAATGTGAAAAACAAGTAAAAAAATTGAAAAAGTGACTGTTGCTCAAAATGACCTCCTGAACACGGGAAAAATAAAAAAAATGAAAAAAAAATTTGAGCAGTAGAGGGTTAAATTCAATTAGAATAATAAAACTGAACAGTTTTTAATCTGTCATGCATATTTTTTGCTTTGATTTTCTGTAAGATTCTGATTTTAGAATATTTATTAATATTCGCTATTTCAAACGTTTCAGTATATTTTGAACAAATAAATTTCTCTGCAAATTGTTCGGATATAAATTCATATAAAAAATCTAGGCAGATTTTAACTAGTCATAATTAATTAATAATTATTTGAAAAAAAAATCCAAATTAATCATATCAACACTGAAATTTTTAAGAAAAAAGATTCACAATCATAACAAAATTATAAATTTCAATTTTAACAAAATTATAAATTTATGTGACTTTCTCCAGCAGAACATATTTTTGGAAAAAATCGATCATGATTTGTTATCTTTTTATTTTTTTATTATTCGAGAAAATTTTATTTATTTTTCAAGATTTGTTTTGATAATAATTATGAATGTGTTTCAAAACATTGCTTTGCAAACTATTTGAGCACCATTTATCAGTTTTTTTAAGCCTTGTTCATTAATCGTTTTTTTAATCCTTTTTTAGTAATTTTCTTTATTTTGTATCGGTTTATATTTTTTACAATGTATTCACAAAGTATTGTGAATCTAGTTTAAAGGCTTCAGGATTGCATCCGAGTTTTCTGACAAAACAATAATTTGCTTCAGCTTTATCTTCTTATAAATTCATTTATAATAATTCAAAAATTCAAATTCACCCAAGTTCAACAAAAAAATTATAGTTCAAAATTGTGTTTTGATCCAAAAGATTACCTCTTTAATTTCTACACGTGATTTTGAAATCCTGAAAAAAAAAATCAGTGAAGATGATACATTTTTACAAAAGTTTCATTTTGATAGTGAAGAATTCCAAGATATATTGCGCATTTTGCACTTTACTAGAGTCTTGCGCAATTATTTTCATCACAGTATTTTTTCATCACAGTGATTTTTCTTCACAGTGATGACGACGATGTCCGTTGCTGTGGCAGGCTGTTTATTTATTTGTTTATTTTTGGAAGTTCAAAAAGCTCGTCCAGCTCAGAAAAAGTGTTTTGGACCGGCTAAGTGGAGGGACAACGACTTGTTTCGACTATGGAATCGTGGTCTTCGATACCGGGATGCAGCGGTGTTGCGCCGGCATCTTGGCTTACGGTGAATCATTGTCTTTTTGCTGGGCGGATGGTGCACAACCAGCGAACGTCTTCACTACTTGTTTGATCGGTACAACATCCGGCTGATCCGACGCTGCTAAGAGGGGTCCCTTCATGGCGATGAAGGCCAGTAGTTATCGTCCTCTATGGTCCTGGGGAAGAGGATGGGAAGGTGACAGACGGCGGCGGTAAGAAGCAACTGCCCGGGATTCACGCTACCCATGCAGATCAATCCGAGATAGACCGATGTCCGGAGTTTCGCCGACGGAGAGGGCGATTTGTTATCATTGGCTACCCTGGAGTTTGTTCAAACTTTTTACCAATGCTATTTAGGACATGTAATCCTGTCTAATAAATCTTTCGAAAAAATATGTTCTTCCCGGTTCTACGGTAATTATAAGTGTTTAGTACTGTTTTTACTGAAAAAAAGGCTTCTTTCATCAACAATCCATTGGTTTTTAACCAGGTTTTCAACCAATTCATGGCCTCGGGCCGTGAGAATAATGGTACCGTTTACGGACTCATTGAACATAGCTCGAGATGGTCGATAGAATTATGCCCTCAAACTCATTAGAAAAAAATAATCCACCAAAAAAGCCCAACAGTGGCAACCACAAGAATCGATCCAGGAACCTTTAACAGACCATCTCAATGACTTATCTGCCTCGACCACCACAGCTTGATGACTAGATTGTGGTCAGAAGTCTATGTATTACACTTGTTTTGTTTTGATGGTGTGATGGAAAATCAGTTTGCCAACTGTGATGAAAATTTTCCCGCAGCACTCTACTGAGGTGCAAAGTGCGCAAAGTTGACAGTTCTCAGTCCTGCAAAGCAGTGTGATGAAAAAATCTAGGCCTAGCACGATTGACACAAAACTCTAATAATATAATAAGATAATATTTCAATTGTAAATTCACGAGATCACGAGATTGGACATTTTCAATAAAAACAACACATTTAACCAAGAATAATTACTTGAAAATGGTTTCAACTTAAAAACTGAGCACTTAATCACAATTTCACAGAAGTATTTCTTGATTGAAAATACAAATGAACAACCAAAAATGATTTTAAAATAATTTTTGAAGTTTTTTTTTCAAAATTAGACCGATGTAAATATATTTAAAAGTTATTGTCCCCAGAATCTGGTCTAAGTCGAGGGTTAGGGGAGGTTAAATAAATGAAAAAAAAATCTAAAATTTAAGCCACATGTTTCAAAGCCATCTTCAAAAAAAATAAGCTTTAGTTCAATGAAGCTAAGAAACCCATTACATGAGCGACATAAATTCGTTCGTAAAACACTAGAGCTTTTAAATTCGCATTTCTAGTACACTACAAAATATAAAAATCAAAAATTTGTCAAAATCGTGATTTTTTTGTAATAAATATAGAACAGTGCGTGTTTTTCCTTATCACACGGATAGAAATCTTGTAAGCAAATTCGGTCACACTGTATTGTTGAGTTCGACAACATGGAAATGTTTCCAAAATCGTCAACATTTTTCTCATTTTTGCTGCAATTGTTTTCAAAATTGATAACATTGTTGTTCAACATCTAAAATTTTTTTTAACCATTTTGGAAACATTTCCATGTCGAAGGATTTCTATCCGTGCATAAATAACAACTTTGCTGAAGACACCAAATCGATCAGTAAACACTTTCCTCAGTTTCGTGTTTTCGAACGTTCTCGTAGCACTTTTGTATGGACAGCTTCCAAGTTTGTATGGAGGAACCAATGATGCAAAATTGCATATTTGGACACAAGGAATCTATGGACAATCAGATAGAAATGCTAGAGAATTGCTCTTTTATTTTAAAGCAATGCTTTATTAACAAGTCTTTTGCTTTCAAAACTATATGACCGATTCTTTCGTGACGGGACAACGTTTGTACGCCTATGTTTTCAGTTTTTTGCGGATAACTTTAAAATCTGTAAAAGTACATTAATTTTCCAATAAGATTCACTCCAGCAAACATTTAAAAACACAAAGTTTTAAATCAAGAGAGATAAAAATGTAGCGTGACGGGACAACATCGTACATTTGGATCATTTTGATTGTTATACACCAAAGTGAAGAACTCTGCTCTCCTAGTGATATATCCTAATTTTACTCAGCCGTCAAAATTGCTCATCTTGAATCAGAAAAAGTGCTTTCTTCGGCATCAGGAAATGGTGTTAATGTTCGAAACTTTTGTATGATATTATGTCCAATCCTTCATAACAGTATGTTTTAGTAAAAAAAAGTCAATCGTTCCGGAACCTACCTGCAGCTGCAGCGTCTCCTCGAATCCGTCCGGAAACTCGGTACAGTTGGTATCCAAATTTTGGGATAGCGAGGTTGTAAGGTGATGTCTCGCATTCATCCCAACCACCATAGACCCAGTGGATGGATGGTAGGTTGGTTGGTGCGGGGCCCTCTTTCCTCCACTACTCCAGAGCTTCCTCTACTGCCCTCTCGATAGGAATGACTTTGTTTCAGTGGGTTTCACTTAACCGCTCGGTTTGAGCCAAACACTCTATGGCTATTCGGTTTGCTTAGTTTTACTCCTTAACGATTTTGATTTACTTTACACAAGTGGTCATCACTTTTGAAAACACCCAGAATTACACCGATACTATACAAACACACACTAGATATTCACTACTACACGACAATCATTGGGAAAGATGGGATTATTTTCGTCACAGCATAATAGCTCCAATATTTACACTTGATTCTCGACGATTCTCATTAAGGGGGAGATTTTCCCATTTGGTTTTCTTCCAGCTTATTGAATTCATCCACCGAAAGTGGGGGGGCGCCTCACCAACTTTAGCAATCAACGTTGATTTTCATTTTCCGAATCACATAACTGTAGAGAAAAAGAGAGAGAGAGAGAAAGAAAGAGAGAGTGGGTAAACTAGCGCGCTAGACCGCAACCGGTGGAAAAACAGAGGAAAATGGGTTGAGAAAAGCTCGTCGTGCAACTCGCGGGCTCCTTTTTTGTTGGTGTGAGTGCAGGTTGGGTGAGGATAACCTCAAAGCTGAAGGATTTTTCTCGTCAGACTGTGAGCTTGTGAGCTGCAATCGATGAGTTCGAGCGCGCTTCCACGTGCCGCTCCAAACTGAACCCAGATATTGACATACCGTGATGATGTTTGAGCAAGGATTTTGTTGAATCGATTGCCATAACCTCTAATTTTGGGACGGCCACCTTGCTTGCTTCAGTTTGCCACTATGCTCGCGCTTGCAAGCCAATCCTCACTGATAATTCGCTCTGAGAGGGTGGAAATTGTGGAAAAACATCTGAATTTATATCAGTTGAAAAGATAACCTTTTTATTAGTTGAAGTAGTCTAAAAGTTGTTTTGATTACCATAATTTTAGCAGACTTAGTCAACTTCTTATTTGAGTACTGAGTTAGCCTTTATTAGCTAATTCTTCTTAATTTAAAGTAAAGTAAAAAATCAACTAATCAATTTTTTGATTTCCCTAAACGGAAAGACTGTTAGTATTTAAAATTGAAAATTTGGGTTGATAAAATTTGGCTATGAAATGGTTTGGAATAGATTAAACATGTTATTTGGCATTTTTGTTATAATGAACTTTAATACAATCACATTTTCTTTGATTTATTTTCCTTTTTTGGTACAATCTTCCTCTCGGGAATCCCCCCGTTGATGTCGGTGTCCAAAGACACGTGAAAGGGTGACAGGGAGTGTATTTAGTTTTAGTTTGTTTGACTTTCACGTATTGATTTTTGTGTATGTGCCCTATCACGATAGCACGCTGCTGTAGTTCACCGTGTGAGGTTCGAATGCAAAAAAAGTATTGTAGACTTCATCAAATTCCTATACGAGGAAGGGGGCCTCACATCCTCCTAATCTGTCAATATTTATCGCCTTCAATGCTCCTAGAGGTCAACGAATTTTCCCGTGTCTCTCCACCCCTCCAAAAACACCCAAGCGCAAGGAAAGCCTTTTCCGGGGGGGTTTTCCACACTGAAAACACTGTAATTTCCTCTTCGTTTTGCACACACAGTCTGGTCGACGATGACGGCATCGCCGGAGGTCGATTTACGGGCAGTGTTGCCAAATATTAAGTATTTTCGCAAAAAAAAAAATATTCAACAATCTATTTGTTTAACAGTGATGTTAATTTTCGTAAAATTGATGAGAAATATTTTTGGAGATTCTTTAAAACAATGTAACTCAAAAACTGCCAACACTGCCTTCCACCCTTTTCACCGGCTGTCCCACAACCCCACAAGGACACTCGCCGGCGTGGTTCCATCGCATTTTGTCCTGAAGGCCTGCAGCATGGCTGGCCGGCTGTTGGCTTCTGCTGGCTGATGATGATGATAATGTTTGGCTTGGTTGGTTCGAGGCCGTTGTCGGGCCTGCAATCAGGCAGTGGTGCCAGTGGTGGCGGATTGACCTAATTCGGTTCGGTGGCGCTTTGATCAGGATGTTTGATTTTTGCGCTCGGGATCGATTTTATCACAATGGTGCGGAAAAATGGGGGGAAGGGGAGGATATGGATGGACTTGGGCCAACAATGTTGATTTTGTGATGGAGAATATACATATTTGTTTGGTGGAATGTTTATTTTTAGGCTGGAAACAACGAACCCGGTTGTATTGGAGGTTTGATTTGATCGAAATCAAACTGATTAAACAATTTCAACCTAAGCGGCTAGAACCAAATCATTACGGCAAATTTGATCAAAGACTTTCAAAATAGGTTTGAATCTTCAAATCTCTGAGAAAAATAATTGCCAGCAATGTTTTAGATCTGTTTGTTTGAATTTCTCGGATATTTTTTTATAGGAGGAAGCCTAAATATTTGATAAACTTGTGTTAGTTACAATATTTAGTTAAAATCATCAAAAACTATGTCCATAAATTTGAGGCGTAATTTCAAAATTCGAACAAAAAAGGATTTCGAATTATTTGAAAAAAAAAAATACGACATCTTTGACAAAACGATGTACTTTGAAACCTTAATTATTCACGTACAACTAGAGGGTGACGAGCGGGAAATTCCGGGAAAAAAAATCCCGGGAAATTAGCTATTTTTGAGCCTCTCGATTCCCGGGAAATTTGGTCGAGACTCCCGGGAATTTTGATGTTATTAAACATTGAGGCAAAAAATTAAAAATCATATCAGCGACAAAAGAAGAGTTGAATTCCATACACAGAAAACAAACATAACTCTATTTTTAAGTTCGATGATTCCTGATTCTTTAATTTGCAAATTCAGAAAGTGTATCAAAATTGTAAAAAAATCCAACATTTGTAATTTATGCCACGACCACTAAGTTCAAAAATCAAACCATCCACATTAACGACCCCCGGGTCTTTTGTGGTCTCTATTGCAAGTTTCTGCTCGAACCTAGGAGTCCAAAGGCTTGAATGGGGAGAGCACCCAAACCTCTTTCTACTCCAAGGAACCTTCCACCCCAGTGTTTGAACTGACGACCTTTGGATTGCGAGTCCAACCGCCGCCAGCGATTCCACCGGAGTAGGCTTGGTTTGGTGTGTTGTTTGTACTTATGGCATGGAGACGACTCCTACACCTGGAATGACTTAACGGCCTAACAATCAAGGCCGGGACCGACATTTTACTTCCTCATCCGATGGAAGGTTGGAGCAGATGGGAATCGAACCCAGAATCATCCGCTTACAAAGCGGACAGCGTAACCATTCGGCTACGCACTGCCACGACCACTAAGTTGGTGAGCCCAAATTTTTCCTTCATAAAAAACTAGCAGTCACAGCCCGGAAATTAAAAACCAAGGTAGTTAAAATAAGTAAACTTCTTTCCTTTAAGGTTATTTCAAAATTTGAAGGCATGTAATTTTGATTATCTTAAAGGCACCAAAAATCAATTATTATTTAAGTAAAACTCTGGCATTTTTTATAATGTTTAGGAAAGCCTACTGTTCATAATCAGTTGAGTTTTTCTTGTAGCTGTAAATATTATTTTGGTGCAAATTAACAGTTGGGAACGTTGGAACAACCTTCAAATGTTGCTAATATTGATATTTAAACAATAAATCAAATAAAAAGTTGATGACGACACAGTAAAATTAATAAAACTCAGGAAAAATGATTGAGTGAGAATTTATTATCGTAACAAAACAATTCGGAACAGTTTTAGGTCCCAACAATTCTTTGAATTGAACTTGTACCAGCAGATTTAGAAAGCTTTTTCAACAATAAGATCGTATTCCACAAAAAATGAAATTTTGAAATTTAACTTACATTGTGTTGAATAACTATGACTTAATGATCTTATATTTATACAATTGTTTGAAAGTTCTTTTAAAATTATGTCAAAAAATCAATGCTTTTGCCAAAAAAATTACCTCCCGGGTCCCGGGAATTCCCGGGAAATTGCAAAATTCAACTCTCGATTCCCGGGAAATGCAAAATCTCGAGAATCGTCACCCTCTACGTACAACCCTTCAAAACATAGAAAAAAATTATGGAAAAATTCATCAGGGAAGGGTGACAGATTTTGTGTCAAAAAAGTGTATTATTACATCAAGAACTGGGGAATTCTCATCAGTTTCTGATAAATTTTCATCAGGTTCACATTTTTACACATTTTTTGTGTATTTTCAACCTTCCAAAATAAAACTTTTTTTTTTTAGGGTTGGAGGTGAATAATCAATTGAATAAATAATGAAATGATTTTTTTTTTCTTTATTTTTTTATATTAATGTGTTTGACTATAAAGGCCGTTGTAAATATTTTTCGAAGTTTATGTCGCAATTTTTTTTTTTTTTTATTATTATTATAGAGACTTTACACCATTGTGCATTCATCTCTTCAAGGTGGATAGTGAAAGAGGAAATATTACAGAGTTTAAAATCACTTCAATAATTATTACCATGCCTTTTTTCTAACGATTTCTCTCTATGTTTCAAATATTTAGCAGAATATTTAAAGAATGAATTATCAAGTTCTTCAAGTTTATCTTCGTCCTCTTCTTCCAGGGATTTAGAAGTTATCTCACAACACTTTTTCTTATAATATTTTGCTTTTATGACATCTTCATCTTCTTCATCTGTTTCTTCTGCAGCCATCTCTCTTCGTTTTTTTGTTAGTTCTTCTTCCGCGTCCAAATATGCCTGTAAGCGATTTCGGCGGCGGGTGTGCTTAGAAAGCACGGTCTCGAATCCATCGTTGTCTTCTTCGTCGATTTCACTTGTTTCCATTGCATTTTGTTCTGGTTTACTATTGTTGCTTTTACTGCTGCTGCTGCTTGGCTCGGGTTCAATCGGTTGTGTACTGCTTTTTTGGTTAACCTTTTTACTCGAATCCGCACATTTTTTGTTCTTTGCTTTGAGTTTGCAAAGCGATTTTTTGCCTATAATCGTCACTGCTGCAGCAGCATTGTTTACAGTGATTAATTTCGGCGTTGGCTGTTTCAGCAACATCCGCAGGGTCCGAACTCCATTTGGGATCCCTGGGAAGAAGTTAATCCAGCGGTCGTTGGTGATGGTCAAAACTTCGCCGTATTTACTCATCACTTTGACTACGTCATCATTGCTTATGCCTAGAGGTAGGTCAAGCACACGAACTTCCGTAGCGTTGTTGTCCAGGTAAATCGGGATTTTGCAACCCTGATATACCAGAGGTTTGTCGATGATGGACGAGGCCATTGCTGAGTCGGCGAACTGCAACACGGCTATTTTTCTTCTATTGCATAATTGCAATGCTCGCAAGTTTTCTTGGTTTACTTGAAGGTCTGCGAGAAATTTTTTTACAAGCTTTGGGCTTGGTTGGTTTTGGAGTTGACAAAAGTCCAGAACCACACTGTTTTTGTCTACGGTGCACATTTTAAAAAAAGCGGCGACGCGCACACAAACTGCGGACTGGCGTTGAGAATGCGACTTGTAAGGTCGGCGGTTACTTTGCAACGTCGCAATTTATTTGTGGTGTCACTCCTATCTCAAACACGAATTATTTGTTAAAAGAAACTCAAAAAAAAAACAATTTTGGGATAATTGTTGTACAGTCCAGACTTGATTATCCGAAGGCCTTGGCAAAATTTCACTTCGGATAATCAAAACTCCGGAAAAGGCCGATGCAAATGTTTTTCAAATTTGTTGTCCCTCGGGTCTTGCCGAGATGGAGGGGGAAGGGGTGAAACAATAAAAAAATTAAAAATTTTAAAAACCAGCCATAGCCTAAACATTTGAATGAAAAAAGTGTTTTAAAATGCATTTTACATTAGTTCAGTTGTTTTGCAACCATTAGTTTTAAAAAAATGTAAGGATTGGTGAAAACAAAAATTTTAGCGAAAAGAAACTTTTTGCGATACAAAAAATCGATTTTTTTTTTAAATTAAAAAGATTGTTCAATTAACCCAAACATACTAAAAATAATTCTAAACTCAGGGGAATGCATTTTAAATTGATTCCAAAAACTTTAAAATAAATTTGTACCAGCCTAATCGCAAACAATTTTTTATCTTTCTCCTTTTTTTATTGTCGGGCTCAAGTAGTTATGACCCCTGAAGTACTCTAAGGTGATTTAGACTTTATTAATCCAAAATGGCGGAAATGAAATATTGAAAAAATGCATTTTTCAATTTAATACGCAACCAACCATTCAAATTTGACTAAAATGGGGTCACAGAACTCGAATATGATGTTGAAAGTTAGAAAATAAAAAATACAAAAAAGTCATTTTTTGTCTGTGATTCGATTATCTGAAGTCCCATACAAAACTTCGAATAATCGAGTTTGGACTGTACAACAATTCTTCAATTAATAATTATTGTAGATGAACAACATTGTTTGTAAACAATTCGAAATAATGAATGCAATCATAATTCTTAAAAAATCATGTACTGATTGATTTTTTTCTGCCATTTCCATTGTCTTGAAAATATAGCCTATCAAAAATATGAACATTGAAAATATGGCCGTACTTAAGTGACGTTAAGCAACTCATCAACCTGTTAGCTTTTTTTATTACAAAAGATATTTATCCCATTCATAGTTAGCAATCTCTCCCCCCAAATGGAGCCGCCTAGCCCCTCAACAAGTGGTTGTTCCTCTCGATACACTTGACATCCGGGATCCTTTTCCGGCAAGTTTGCCAACACTTTCTTCAAAAGAAGAAGCACGTCCCGGCCGTCGTCGTCGTCGGTCTGTTGTATCGAAACGTCTCGTACACATCCCCCCCCCCCCCCTTGCAACCCCACGCCGGTCACCCAACACCGCCTGTGCCAACAACAATGTTGTGCTCCGTCGTGGGGGCGGTTCGGCATGGTCACCGACTGTCTGTGTACATCGGCAGCAGTACATGCTCGACAACGACAAGGGCGCCAAAGTATGTACGTACACACAAAAAAAAAGTTTTGTGGAAAGCACCGCGCGAGGTGGCGGGTTGGACGGGGGGGGTGGTCTTCACGGGGTGGGGGGGTGCCTTCTGTGGTTTTACTTCCAAAGAGAAAGAGCATGAAATAATCAATATACGTATTGCAGTATTTTATGATAAGCTCACACTTCCCACTCCCCAGCTGGTTTCGGGAGGGTCGTGGGGAACCTCCAAGTTGCTGGAATCCTGCCGGACACGCACACCACACCAAGGAACACGAGCGCCGTCGAGTTGCACTTAATGATTACGTAATTAGGGCCGGGGGTATTTATTAGGATGTCGTTTGTCGCCGTCTTGAGAAAGGGTTGGGGAGGGGTACTCTCGCCGGGTGGTCAACGTAGAGTTTGTGCTAATGATTTACACGGAATCCAGCACGGCGGTTTTTATCGATCAACGTCGGTTCTAACGAGAGTGCACGCACACATGCTTGCACGCGCGAATCAAAACATCGCGCACACACAGGTGAGCGCGCGTGACTCCACTCACACACAGATGGAGGCACTGTCGTGAGCAGCAGCACTTGCCTTCATTACCATTTTATTTAATTAACCTCTCATGTTTGACATTCGCGATCGACTCGTGATGACGGTAATTAAATCCACACGACCAGGATCCGGTTCCGGTTGGAGGTCGGTCTGTCACGTACGCACATTCATTGAGGTCGCACCTAGTGTCCACTAGATGGCGGTAATTGGGGGCTCTTCACCGGATACCTTCGGAGGTTTCGTTGACAGCTGCGGGCGGGTTATCCTGGACAGGTAATTGAATTTCCTTCACCACCGCGAACCCGTCATCGGTATTCCCTGGTACGACCACCAACGAACACCCCGCACTCACACGCACACGCACGCACGCACCCGAATTCCGATTGCGGCGAGGCTGCGTCGTGCCCGCCTCGTGTGCCAGAGAGTTAACACACAAATCACTTAATTATCTCTTGGTTACACCGTCACCGTGACTGTCAGCACTCCCGGGCGACCCACACCAGCGCAAGTCGGCCAAATTCTTCGAAATCCAGAACTTTACACGGCATCGATTCCGGCACCGTTTATCGAACAAACGTCGTCGTCGTCGTCGTCGGGGGAGGGCCGCCAAACGTCAACGAGGTCGTAGCGGTGACATTCGCTGGGTTATTGTTATTGTTTCCCGACTCAAACAAACTGGCGGTGATAACAATATACACAAGCGTCAGCCCAGTCTGGAGGAGCAGCAGTACTAGACGCGCGAGAGTACACCAGCAATCGACACAAAAATTATTTATGCGGCGACAAACCACGAACCCCCGGACTCGGACTCGCTCCGGACTTCGGCTCGAGCTCGGCTCTCTATCCTGCAGTACAACACACCCACCCTTAGCTTCTCCAGCAAACCGCCGCCGCCCCAACCCTACACCTTCCCTCTAATCACCCCCCGCACAAATGCACTCCCGGACCTTCCAAAACTTCTAGGTCTCGCACCGACCAGCAACTTCCCCAGCAAAACTCTACCGTACGAAAACTCCAACCGCAACGCCTGCAAGCTAGGCAGCACGCACTGCACCGCACGGTCGCGAAACGCACGTTTTCAATCACCAAAACCGCAAAATGCACCACGAAATCCCGTGAAATTTGCTCGCACCTGGGCCTGGCAGATTCTAGGTTACACCGAAAAAACTCACTGTTCTGTCACTGTCAAATTCTCACCGCGCGCGCGGGGCCAAAACAGTCGTAACACGCACACACACGGGCGCCTGCATGGTAGGCAACCAGACCAGCAGCTGTCAAAGTTCGGCTCCCGTGCGCCAATTTCATCTATTCATGAGATTCTCGCTCTCTCTCTCGCGAGAGTGAAACGACCCCCAGCTAACCTAGCCGGGCTGCCAACGAAGACGACGACGTATTAGGTCATTCCCTAGCGCCGGTTGTGACACACAACAACGGCGGGAGGGTCGATTTCCGGTGGCCGCGAAGATGGGCCCTGGAAGCGGAAACGAGTCTGCGCGGTGCCGTTGTTGTGGAGCCGAGCACTTCCAGTGAACGGGATTTCCCCTGCGCTGGCTGTCAACCAACGCGCGCTGTGGACTGGAAATCGAGAAAGTTTTTGGCGCGCATGGAGCGCGGGAAACACGTGGTCGCTGGTCGGGTTCGGGAGGTCGCCGCTAGAGGCGCTGTTTGGTACTTTTTTTGGAATCAAGAAGGTTACGCTCATTACGTCTTATTTCAATTGTGAATTTAGGATTTTCTATTTTATTTTTTTTACTGGTAAATTAATGTAAAAAACTAACTAAATCCACCTATGTGGTTGATGCCTTCCTCACTTTTTACCAACAATGGGTAACATTGGACACATATTTCAGCTATTTTTTTAGATCCAGAAAAATAAGTACCTTGAGTGGTCATAATTTGGGACAGGGTTGCCAGATCTTCAATGTTGTGGACTTGTTGGAAAGGTCTCTTGATTACCTAACCAACGATGGGTCGGATGATGGATCCGGACATCGTTTACATACATTTGAGTGAGATCCGGCTTCAAAAAAGTACATAAATATCACTTAAGTTGATTGATTACCTAACCAACGATGGGTCGAATGATGGATCCGGACATCATTTACATGCATATAAATGAGATCCGTATTTATGTGAAAACACATTTTTATACATAACTTTTGAACTAGTTATCGAAACTTCAAACAATTCAATAGCGATGTATGGGACCCTAAACCAAGTCGAATGCAACTGGTTTGGTCAAAATTGGTTCAGCCAGTACTGAGAAAACTCAGTGAGAATTTTGGTCACATACACACACACACAGACATTTGTTCAGTTTTCGATTCTGAGTCGATATGTATACATGAAGGTGGGTCTTTGAGTTTTTAATAAAAAGTTCATTTTTAGAGCAGGATTATAGCCTTACCTCAGTGAGGAAGGCAAAAGGGAAATTCAAATGGAAATTCCTTGCAATTAAGTCTCTGATAAAAAAAATTGCACAACATATTTGAGATAAGAAAAGTGACCACAAATCACGAGAATTGCTCATGATCAATTTTACAACCCAAATTGACTGTTCTAATTATAATTGACACAAAACAACTCGGGCTATCAATGTGACTTGATACGATCCAATCGTAATATTTTCTTTCTAGAAGCACACGAGGGGGTACATTTTTGCAATCAAGTGATAAGGGCAACAGAATTTTCTGGTTTGCCAAATGTTTTGTAAATAAGAAGTTCACGTCTCTTTTATTTTACGACCTGTTATCAATTACGCTCGTTCAGATATTCGGGTTTATCTGTTGATTAGCCAGCTACTACGTTTGAGCGTATAATCCAAAAATTGATAACGCAATCCTATAAAAAGCTACCCCTTACGGCGATTGAAGGCAGACAGTTTCTACCGAGGAATTAGCTCAAAAGCTACAATGAAGTTATTCGCCAGTGCGCTTACCGTGGCGCTGGCCGGCCTGGTGTCGGCCCAGTTCGATACCCACATGTGGGGCGACCGCAGCGGCATGGTGCATCTGTTCGAGTGGAAGTGGAACGACATCGCGGACGAGTGCGAACGGTTCCTGGCACCGAAGGGATACGCCGGTGTGCAGGTCTCGCCGCCAACGGAGAATATTGTGGTTTCCGGAAGGCCTTGGTGGGAACGCTATCAGCCGGCTTCGTACCACCTGAACACACGATCTGGATCGGAGCAGGAGTTTGCCAGTATGGTCCGCCGGTGTAACAACGTCGGAGTGCGAATCTACGTTGATATTGTGATCAACCACATGGCTGCCATGTCCGGAGGGGCAACGGGAGGTTCCTGGGTGGACGGGTTGAATTTCCCGGCGGTTCCGTACGGTCCAAATGACTTCAACCCACGTTGTGAGATCTACAACTACAATGATCCGTATCAGGTGCGTAACTGTTGGTTGGTTGGACTGCCGGACTTGGCCCTGGGATCGCAGTGGGTTCGTGACCGCATCGTAGATCTGATGAACAAGTGCATCGGCTATGGAGTGGCCGGTTTCCGAGTGGATGCCGTCAAGCACATGTGGCCCGGAGATCTGGATGCCATCTATAGCCGCTTGCACAACCTCCCAACTGATCATCACTTCCCGGCGGGAGCACGTCCCTTCATCACCCAGGAGGTCATCGATTTGGGCGGTGAAGCCATCAGTCGCAACGAGTACACTCACCTGGGTACGGTCACCGAGTTCCGATTCTCGGCCCAGATCGGCCGGGTGTTCCGTGGGTACGATCAGCTGAAGCATCTGACCAACTGGGGTGAAGGTTGGGGCTTCCTTCCGTCGCACTTGGCACTGGTGTTTGTCGATAATCACGATAACCAGCGTGGTCACGGTGCAGGTGGTAGTGACGTTCTGACTCACAAGATTCCCAAGAACTACAAGATGGCGTCGGCGTTCATGTTGGCGCATCCGTTTGGTATCCCGCGCATCATGAGTTCGTTCTTCTTCAACGATGGTGATCAGGGACCGCCGCAGGACGGAAATGGAAACCTGGTGTCACCGTCGATCAACCCGGACGATTCTTGCGGCAACGGATGGGCTTGTGAGCACCGCTGGCGTCAGATTTACAACATGGTTGGATTCCGCAATGCCGCCAAGGGAACCGGAATCAACGACTGGTGGGACAACGGTGGCAACCAGATGGCGTTCTGCCGTGGCGGAAGTGGCTTCGTGGCGTTCAACTTGGAGGGTTACGATTTGAACCAGTGGCTGCAGACGTGTCTGCCGGCGGGCGATTACTGTGATGTCATTTCGGGCAGCAAGAGCGATGGACGGTGCACCGGAATTACGGTGCACGTGCAAGGCGATGGAAAGGCCAACATTGTCATCCCGGCTCACGGAGATGACGGTGTGCTGGCTATTCATGCTGGGTCGAAACTTTAGGTGGTAGATATTTGTGTATTTAGAATAATAAATGTATGTTTATGAAAAATGAAAAATTTTCGCTAGCTTTCAAAAATACATGATATCACAACAAATTACAACTCTTTGGGCATTATCCATCGTATTCCAAGCACTCAGAGGAATTTAATCTGCTGATTGCTGCAAAAAACAATCAGTCAATTTACGTCAATTTGGCTCGAAAACAATTAGCTGTTATAAATTACAATATTCGATATGCCCGGTGTTCAAATTTGAGCGTTATTAATGCTTATCATTTTGGCTAGACTCGCAAGCAGCACAATCTAGACTAGAATAAACTAAACTAGGCTAGACTTGCAAGCAGGAAACAATCATGCTTATTTGACAGCCTCAATTAAGTGTTTATTATTCATTTCATACACTTGCTTAAAACATCAGATAGAAGATACCTTACTCTTTCAAAATAATATGACTAAAGGGGTTTAACTTTTTTACTTATTTTGAATAACTAGAATGTAACTTAGAATGCGTATAAGTTATTCTTAATCACATATTCCATGAAAACTCAAAACCGATTTTTTTTACAATTTCCGAAACTAGAGGTTGCAAGCTACTATTTGGTCTGAATACCTCAAAAGTGCCCAGGTGAAACATTCAGTTGTTATCTCTTTCCTCAGCTTCTTCAACGATGTAGAAAATTTATAGATTTATAATGGTTTTCATATGATAGAAGTAAACGCCAATCATTTATCACTTTAATGATTTAAAATTGATTAATACAATAATTTTAATCATCAATTAAATGACTCAAAATGATCTAATAAATTTAACTGAGCTTGAGGTCTATCTTCTTCTTCTATCTATATATATAAAAAATTTCGATGGTTTTGTTCGAACGCGAATCAGTTCAATACGGAGCGTCGGATCGAGAAGCTATTTGTTGCGTTGGGTTCGCCCAAGGAAGGTTTATACGCTAACTGATTGAAACTTTGACCACTCTGGAACAGATTCCGGAGAATCGGCAAATTGTATGGACAAAGTTACGTAAAATCAAATTTTGATCACAGGAGGCTGAATAAGCAAAAAAGCAAAAAAAACGTCAACAAACGAAAAAAAAATCAGAACGAAGTTTGTCGGGTAAGGCTTGTTTTGTATAAATACAATAAATAAACCTTGTTTTTAAAATAGTTTAAAGTAATTTCTTCATTATTTATAAATCAACGTTGTCGTCAAGTCAAGGGGGGGGGAGCGGCAAAAAAATATAAAAATTGAAATTACAAGCCTGTGTTTCAATATTTGGATTAAAAAGCTTTTCGTGCTATTTTGCTATTTCATGCAAATTTAAAATGTTTTCAAAGGAATTTAAACATGCTAAATATAATATGATTATAAACGCAGGAAAATGCATTTTAACTTGTTTTTGGTTGATTCAACTTTAATTTTAATTAAAATTTTGAAGTTTTTCGAAAAAATATTTTTTTGCCCCCTGATTATTGAGTCCGTCCTTGAAGGGAGGGAGGGGGGGGGGCTAAATAAACTTTGAATTTTTTTTCCAAAGTTTAATTTTTTATGCAACTGTCAGTATGATTTTAAAAGGATAATTTGAGTCATTCTCCGGTTTGCCTCAGTTCAAACTTGATTATAAATTGTTTTATTTCAAATTCCTTATTTATTCAAAGGCAAATTTATAAAATTAAAATCCAAAAGCTTGTGAAACCCTGATAATATCTGAATCAAGAAATTTTCTCGTGAAAACACTCAGAGCGATATAACTCGTTAAAGCTAATTTGACATTTCGTAAACTTTTAAACATTTAAAAATTTGAAAACCATAAAGATTTGATTTATAAGATTTGGTTTATTTTAAGAATGTTTTGAAACGTGCAAGTCATTAGCTTCAATGAGAAATCTGTATGCTGTGAATAGAACTCAGTTTTATTTTCTTATGTTCTAAATTTATCTGAATAATTTCTTAACAGTGGGTTCATTTCGGTTAAGTGTACAGATTTTTGCTCAGTAATAATAGTTGATAGCCTTATCCATAGCCTACAACTTTAAACTCACTTTATATTATAAATTTAAATGCATTTCATTTTCTTTTAAAATGCAATGTGAGCAATTAAGCTTTGTATAAGCTTTCGCAAAAAAGAGGGGGTATTTTTTAATGATTTTTGAATCACACAAAATCACAAAATGACAAAAAAACAATCACTAACGCATTCCATGTTTCTGTTGTTTTCGCTTACGCATAGAAACAATAATACACACGCACAGTTATTCTTCCCCTCGTTTAGTCCATAAGAAATGTGGAAAATCACGGTTCTCAATTCAGCCCGAGCTCGTTGCCTGCTGCTGCCAAGGGGATCCCCCGATGGAGGGAAAATCTGGGTGGTGAAAATTCCGTTTGAACGCGCAAAGCGCAGAGTGAAAGAGAATTTTTCCATTTTTCTCTATAGTTTATTATTTTCTTGATGGGGTAACAGGTGTTTTGAAAATATTTTAGATACTTGTGCTCGTGGTGCGGCTGAGTATGAGTGTTCTTTTTTTTCGTTCTGTGCATCGAGTTTTATTTTCTCTACTAACCAAAAGAGCAGTGTGGTTTTTATTTCTGGGTTGATGCTTTTTATACTTACCAGCGTTAAGTGAGGTGGAAATTTGGTTCTTTTTATTCAAATTGTCTTGTGCAACGCGGCTCCCATTTTACAAGCTGTCAGGGGAATTTTTCGAGCGAAATGAAAAGCAATTTAATTTACATAAGTAATTTTTGATACTTTGAGTCCTTGATTGATTTTTGTTCGTCCTAATGAAAAGTTGTCGTGTTTTTTATTTCACCTCTTCACGAGACCTCCACCAAATTGGATCAATAGATTTTCAATTTTCACCCCGTTTTCTCCAAGTTCTAATAGTTTCATCACGCTCGCCAACACAGAAAGGATCACGTCATTTCAAATTCCGTTGAAATCAAAAACACTTTCTTTCTTTAAAAAATTCAATTCACTCCCCCGCCAGCAGCAACAGCAGCAGCAGCAGTAGCAAACGATCCAAGCCAAACCCTAGCGCAGAGCAAACAACGAAAAACTCCTTCAAAATCACTCAAGATGAAAATTCAAACGCCTTCATTTCCACCTGAATTATACACCAATGTCCTTTTCTCGCCTTTTTTTCTTTCTCCTTGGAGGGTGGTGTGGCTCTTGTTTTCCACGTTTGGCCACGGTTGTCTTAGCTTTCACACTCTCCCACACAAATGCACACACACACAACACACATGATGGTCGTCCTGCGTCCTGTAGAACCCAATCATCATCCATCCGTCCCGTTTCGTCCGTTTCAAACATCAACCATTCATCCCTTTGCCCATGTGTGGCTGCTGCGAGAGAGTGGGGTTAGGGGAGGGTGGGCAGAAAATGAAGACGATGTCGACGAATTCAACGGACGGATAGTGCTTTCTGATTCCGAGAGCAACGGGATTCTAAAATAAAATATGGCACGGTGTTTGAAGGTGGGAATTTATCCGAAATGTAAACGTATTCTGATAACGAATGATGAAATTAGGAAATATTAAATTATTAACGAAGTCACTATTCTTCAAAATCATTATTATAAATTATATATTCATTATAATATTTCCTCGTTAATAATTGGAAAAAGAATCACAAAAAAATGTAAATCATTGCATGATATTTAGAAATACTCGAAAATATGTTTCTAGCCCTGAAAAAAAAAGTCAGAAAATGAAAAGAACTGATTAATTTTTAACAATTTGATATCCATGATGAGGGGTTAAATTTTAATCATGAGTATTTTGTAATGATTTCTTAACATTTTTTTCCAAATCTTGATTTATAATACACACTACGAAAAAAACGTGTAATTTTCGGTTAAATTAGATGCACATAACTGGAGCATCAAATTAGACGCAATGTTGTGTCTAATAAGACGTAAAGTTACACGACCCAAACAATCTCCGATATCGTGTAAAATTACATTAAACGTAATTTTGGTGGGACATTTTCGAATAGGAATCTCATTTTTCTTATTGGACGACAGTAAACGTGTTTCTGTATTCTGAAGTTGAAATGTTTTTATTGCACAATATTCATCACAATTAATTACACAACTTTCACTCGTTTTTCGTTGTTTTTACCCCAAAGATTTTTCACTGGAGTAGCGCCATAAACCCTCTGCCTAGGATTATTTCCACTAACAACCTTCCGGCATACCATTTGTACCGTGTTGGCCACTCGCTCAAGGAAGCATCAAGGTGGCACAGATGGAACCGAACCGAGGATTGAGCCATGCACTTGCACACTATGTTTCGGTTTATTCAGGAGCATTTCTTTTTGCGGCTTAAAACGTGTTTTTCCTCGCGTTCCATGATGTCCGTCCGCAACCTGAAAAGACCAAAAAATATTTGCTATCGGTTTCAGGTATATCAATTAAAGAAAGTTTAAACTCACCTCTATCAGAGAATTGACTGGTTTTCTCTAAAACGGTAGCAGGTTCCGGCCAGTAAACGAAAAAAATAACGGAATCTGGATGAAAAATGCTATTCTCTACGACGTCGAAGCTGGCTGACGGTTTGACGTTTAACAATTCTGACAATCGTGTAGCTGCTGACGTGCGTGAAATTGGGTTTCATTTGATGTAAAATTACATCAAATGTGATGCTCCAGTTATGTGCATCATATTTAGCGTAAAATCAGGTTATTCGAGATGCAATTTTAGGTTACGCACGATGTAAATGAAAACCAGTGAGAATTTTATCGATTTACGCCAAAATAAACCTAAATTTACATCGAAAATACGATTACATGTTTTTATCATCGGTTTAATCAAGAATTACGTCTCATGTAATATTAAATTTTTTTTAGTGTAGTGCAAAGTTTTTGTCCCTCGGCTCTGGCCGGGTCGAGTGGGGGAAAAAAATATAAATATTGAAATAACAAGCAATAGTTTCGAAGTGTTTTAAAGTGTATTTTACACAAGTTCAGTTGTTTTGCAATCATTAGTTTTCAAATAATGTAAAATTTGACGAAAACAAAAATTTTATCGCAAAATAAACTTTTTGCGGCAATAATCATCAAAAATTTTCAAAAATTCAAAAGATTTTTAAATCAACCCAAGCATGCTAAAAATGATTCTCAACGCAAGGGAATGCATTTTAAAATGATTTCAGCAGATTGCACTTAAATTTCCATTGAAATTTTGAAGTTTTTAAAAACATATTTTTTTGCCCCCTGATTTTTCGGGCTAACGTTGAAGGGGGAAAGAAACAAAAACTTTCAATAATATTTGCACCATCCTAAATGTAAATGAACAAAATGGAAAATGATTTATAAATATGAACATCATAATAGATAGAAATAGTATTATTTTTCAAACCAGCAAATATACGTGCTATTCCTCTTTATTTTAAAAAAGTGATAATTTCAAACACAAGCTTTATAATAATAGCTAGTGACAGATGAAAGTCTAAACTTAATACTTTTTTTTTCAACATTAACGGCAAAGTTGTAGGTATTGATTAAAACTTTTAAAAAAATACGTGTAAAATCATTTTTCACATCAACAATCTCAAATGATTTTTTTTTTGATTTTGATTAATTGAATTTTTTGTAAAAAAAAGTTAATTTAGAAACCGGCAAATTGTTTTCTTTATGTATCTATTTTTCTGATTAATCCTACAAGTTTTCGGAAAATACCATCAGAAAATTCATATAAAAGTTACAGATTTTAGAATATTTACTTACCATTATTGTATGGACAGCTGTCAAAATTGTATGGAGACTAGAGTGCCCAGAATATGGGACTTTTTTTCAAAACCTCGCTCCACAAGCTGAATATTGTTTCTTGAGCTATTTTAGGACTCTGGGCCAAATATGAGCAAAATCGTTCATCATTTACCCATTGATACTCGGAGGTGAAGTTTGTATGGGAAAAATCGAAAAAATGTATGGAAAACCCAATTTTCTTACAGTTTGGTCTGCACGGTGCGCTATTTCCATCCAAATGTTCACAAAAGTGAGATTCTTATTGAAAATTTAATGCTCTACAACTTTGTAGAACATACCAAAGCTGTGAAACTCGATCCTGAAAAGTTATTAGCGATCATTTTTGTATGAAAAACATATTTTCATCAACTTTAGTTATCAATGGGTTAATCTCATCTAATTTCGCTCAAAATATACACAGATGCTTAAAATAACCCAAAAAACCGTTTTCTACTTGTGGAGCAGGGGGTCATTTTTTCTGGGCACCCTAATGGAGACTTGTATAGATGAACCAAAGACACAAAATGAGCCAAATAATATCCATTTCCGATTTTGATAGAGAATTGCTTTATGATAAAACAGATAAAAAGGTTTTTCGAAAAAAATGGAAAATTTTGTGCCTTTTTAAATATAATATTTTATTATTTTTGTTAGTTTTTTCATTCAGCATTCAAACAAACTGGTGATTTATATGAGCAGTATTTGAAAAACGGGTTTTCATAATTCTATTTTGATGTATTTTCGCATTATTTGAAACATGAGCAGAAGTTAATTTTTTATAATGTTCAAAAATGAGCTGTAATTTTTTTTTAAATTCAGGCTAATTTCAATATTCTTTTAAAATTAGTTTTTGGAAATCAAAACAAAATATATATAATAACATACTGAAGTTTTGTTTATAGTATCGATCATGACCTGTTTTTTTTTTCTTTTTGTTTTTTTTATGTATAATAAATTTAATTTAAATTCTTTTAAAACTGGGCAGCTTTTAAAAACTGCTATTTATGAGGATTTGCGTTGATTCGATTTTTTTGAGAACATTATTTCTAGAGTCTTTTTTGAAAAGGACCTATAAGCTGTTGTGTTAAATATGTTAATAGGACCTATTCAAAAAAACTTTTTTACATTTATTTCTGGGAGTTTTTGCATCTTTTTGAGCAAAGTTCTATTACTTTGAAAAATAATCGAGTTCCAAAAAATATATTTTTTCAATGTTATTTGACATCTTATTTTTTGGTATTATTTTTTCAAAATGAAAATAAGATTTCTGAGTGTTTGCATTTGCTACAAACAGGAACATTTATCAATAGATTATTTTATAAATAGTTTTCGTGAGGCTTTGTATTTCATTAAATATGAGCAGGTAATGGAAAATCGTTTAAAAATTCTTCAAGTATTTGTAAATTGATGAGAGTGAAAAAAAATGTGTTGCGAAAAATTTAAACGTTCTGCAAACATTAATGCCAAAATAATGGCTTTTGTGCAATGATACCAATTAGTTGGACACAGAGTTCGGAAACTCACTCACGAGTTCCTCAACCATGAGGAAAAACTAAGTTACCTGCGAGTAAATTACTCATCACTCTCGGTGAGTGTGAGGGCCTTCCTCATTTACTCACAAAGAGGGCTTTGAGCGCTCATGAGGGCTATTTTAGAAAACAAATTTCGAGATGTCAAACTCTACATCGGTGATTTTCTTGTTAACTCAACAGCGAAAAAGTAGTCCTGATGGTAGAGGCGCAGTGCTATCAATTAGAAGTTTTTTTTATCACAGTGGTTCAAATCCTGATTTTTTACTGTTTTTTTTTTTTGAGTGGTTTTCCGAACTCTGGTTGGACATTAAAGTAAGGAATGAAGTTCTTGAAATTCAGCCAAGGGGAGAAAAGACCAATAAAGGTTGAGAACCACAGTTTCAAGACCATTATAATGTTCTTCTCAAGTCTGGTCTGAAATTCTCCTCAGAAAATATATTTTTGGAATGTACCATTTGACAAACAATTATGGACCTATGAAAAAAATCATTGAGATCTTCTGAAACAAGTGAAAACAAGAAAAATAATTTAAAATTTTAGGCTGTTTATTTAAATTCTTGAAAAAGTATCACAATAACACAAAATGCTTGATATATTGTAGCAATCATGCTACTGTAAAAACTTTTCAAAATATTTATTAATTATTGAAAATATTTTTTTTCGTTTAGTTTTACGTCTTTATCTGATCATCAGCATTGTGTTCTGATTATTTTACAATCGATTTTTCAAGTTTTTTCAGTGGATTGTTTCGGCAATAATTATAATTTGCTTCTTGATTTTCAAGAAAAATCAAAAAAGGAAAAATAATAGAAATAAATTTTGCATTGGCATAGTTAAAAAAACACCTTTGAGTTTAATTAAAACATTTTTGGTAGATTATGATTAGAGATAACTATATAATTATAATATATATAAAGCCAAAGCAATTACTTCCTAAAATTTTACCTGAAAAACACTTTTTGGAATTGAAAAAAAAACACAAGAATTTGACACGATTTTCAAAGAGTTTGAAAGTTTTACACTTTTATTTTTACAGATCACTTCAATTCTGATTTCAAATCAAATCAAATTTTGTTTAAAAAAAAATGAAAAACAGCAGTCATAATGTACAAAGCCTTTTGAGAAAATTTTTGCTTAATTTTTTTAAAAAAATCTTTTAAGTTTTAATATTGACGGTCAGAGTCTTATCAAGTTTTGTAAAATTAAACATGTTTTTTTTTTGCATTGAAATCAGATTAAATATAACAATGCAACAACAGATTTATTTTCTGGCTATTTTTAATCTATTTTTATTTCCCAAAACTTCAATTTTTCCACCGTCCATCACTCACATCACCCACACGTCAGTCAAGGACTTCTGGCTGTAGGCTGCTCTGGGCGGCCGTTTGATCCGAAATTTTCGACGCCTGGCTGCCATCATAACTTTCCGTAACGGCCACTTTCACACCTTTTGGCTGTAGTTTCCTTCCTATTCGGGGCCAGCCCTCTCGTGGTGGGCCGTTGTCCAAGGCGAAAACAAGGAAAATGTTTCATTTTCTTCCGAAGCCACGCGAGAGAGGGCCCCGCAAACATTCGGATCCATCAAGGCGAGGCGAGGTTTTTCTTTTGAGGAAATTTTCCAAAACCTGATGTGGAAAGCCTTGCGGGCCATTTCGATTCCATTTGCTGCTGGCGCAGGGTTTCAAACTAGTAGTTTTCCCCCAGCAACAACAACAACAACCACATCTACTTTGAGAAGATGTGTGTCTGAGATGTTAAGGGTAATATATGCGCCCCGTTATTTGGTCGTTTGGTTCTTTCTTATTCTCGGCAGCCCCGAAAAAGCATTGGCATTCTCAATTTTTCGCCCGGCCACTCGCCACCCCTTTTTCCTTGTTTGCACGATTTCCCTCCTCAACCTGGGGGGGACTTCTCGGAGAAAACGTTGATGGACGGACAAAAAGGGTTTCCCGCCAAAAACCGACGGGGATGAATGTTGTATATTTATGAGCCAGTTAAAACACTAACACCGCACACACTTCCAAACCTTCTTATTTCCGAAGAAAGAAAGAGACTCTCTCGCTTTTTCCTTTAGTTTTTCCCCCCAGTGGGCATGGGAAATCGGCGTGGCATGACGATGACGATTTCCACACGTGGGCCAGGACGAAAAGTGATATTTGAGAGATGAAAGGTTCAATTTGATGAAAAAGTCGTACGTTACGGGGCCGGCTAACAAGATCCCGAAGGTGTTTGCGACCACCTTTATCCTTGCTAGATGAGAGCGCTGGTCCATTTTCCGGGCTGATTTTTGCTTTTAAGATGTGCATAAATTGTTCGTAAGATCTTTCTTTCCTTGCTTTTGCTACTTGGGAAGCAACCGGGGGTGGATTTTATGTTTATTTTCTTGGCCCCAAAAGTTGGGCAGTTTGAAAGTTTTTGAAATGTAATGGAGTTGTTCCGCGTAATGGTTGGAAAACTAAGCAAATATTGGCCGTCGTTGAAATTCATGAGTGTTCGGTAGTGTTTCGATTAAAATACGAGGATAATGATTTGAAATATGGATGTATTGGACTTAATTTAAGGATAGTTAGAAAGTTCCAGAACAATACTATTTATGGAACAAAAAAAATACGGATGTTTTATCATTTTATACTTTTAAAACCCAATTCGATCAGGTGTAAAATAAAAAACGCAGACGTAAACTATGATGACACAACCTTACTCCCAAGTAACATTTTTTCCCAGGAGCTCTACAAGAGCTCTTCAAGATAGCTACAGCATAGCAGTTTGGACCGCGGTAGGATAAAATTCTCTTCAAAACTTCTTCAGGAGTTTGGAAGAGTACTTGAAGAGAATTTTATCCTACCGCGGTCCAAACTGCTATGCTGTAGCTATCTTGAAGAGCTTTTTGCAATAGTCAAAAAAGAGGGTACCTTCAGGCTTTTTGCAAGTTTTAATTTTTGAGAACACAAGTCATACAACTTGAAAAAAAGTATATTTTAATTAATTCATTGAAATTTTGCAATTTTTCGGTAATAGCATAGCTTATTTTTGTGTAAACTTTTAAAAAATTATGTTTGACATTTTTGTATCACCCCCTCGACATCGAGCCAAGGTACAAAAACTTTCAATAAAATTGGTAATTTAAAGAATCGTATTTTAAGGTGAATAGTGGTCTAACATAATTCCATACCCCAGAATGGACGATTCCCCAGAAATTCATTCACCAGAATTTGCCATTCCCAAGAACGAAACATTCCACAGAAATGTTTATTGTTGTTCTTTACAAAAAAAGGCAAATAATAATTAGAATAATTAAATTCATAAAAAAATATTATAATTTTGCCAATTCAAATCTTCTAATTGATTAGGTGTTTTATTACCTCTGTTATGATGTAATTTTACCTCAATTTAGACTTAAAAAGTAACATTACACCAGAAAAGTAGTAGAATTACACATTTTTCTGACATATAAGATGTACCCCTTCCCAGATGTGATATTACCATGATCTTTTACTGTGTAGCTACAAATATTATGAAAATAAAAAGGTTAATCTCTATGAATTTCATTATTTTTGTAAAAAATTACCCTTTTTTATACATTCAAATTCAAATTCGGTTTTATTGGTAAATAATCAAGATACAATAAGTTCTTTTGAGGTACAAACAGAGTTTTGGAGTTCCTTTCAGCTGTGTGTTACATCATAATCCATTTTGAAACAGTTATTACTTGTAAATAAAGGTGTTACCAAGAGTAAGAAAAATTAAGAAAAAAAAACATACGAAACTAAAAAACTTACTAAACTCTTTATTTTATACATGGGTTTTTAAATTCTCATAACAAATATTTTTTATATATTTTTTCAAATCTACAAATTGAAACAAAAGGAATGTATAGTTTTATTAATTTCATCATTCTCGTAAAAATTTACTTTTCATTTTGATATCTTCAAATCATGTAAAAAATAGATGGGTAAATCTCTACGAATTCCATGATTCTCATGAAAAATTCTTTCTTTTTTATATCTTCGATTCTAAAAATCTTCAAATCTTATAAATAGAAGTGTAAATTGCATAAATTTCATAATGTTCATAAAAAAATATCTTCAAAACGTATGTAACAGGTTTTCAATCTCCATGAATTTAATAATTCTCTCATTCTAGAAAGTGGGATTCTGGGCAATGGGATGAACTGAATGGGATTTTCAGCGTTATTCGTCAAAATGAAGAAAGTTTTCAAAACAGCAAAATGTCGGAGGCTTACTGCTAGTTCTTTTCATAACTGGAGCATTTTATTATTAACCTTCGTGGCGTGATTTAAAGTATGAATTTTAATGTTATAAAATAATATAAATCGAAATGAAATTACTAAATTTTGTTGAAAATTAATTTCTTATTTTTTATTGTTTTATAAAATTAGTAAAAAAAAACCTTTGCATATTAATTGTAAAATAAAATAAATCAATATGAATTTACTAAATTTGGTTTAAAATTTATTTCTGACATGAATTAAATCTCTGATTTTATAAAATTATCAAAAAAAAACTTTTGCATTTTAATCGTCTAGAGAATCTATTTACATTCTTAGACCTCATTGATTTTTTAAACAATTTTATAGCAAACAAGTATTTTTACCTGTTTTACCAGCATTTTGTAATTTTCATCTACAACTGATTTTTACACACTTTCAACTGGCATTAAAACAAGTTTTTAGAAATTTGAAACATTCAAAATACAATACATAATTTAAAAACCTCTTCCAAAACAATGTTATGTTATTAGAGAGCTTTATTTGAATGAGGTAAATTTCGAAAAGCTTCAGTTTATTTTTACTATGCCGTCTACTAGGGCGAATCATTACTACAGTTTGAGAATGAGAAAACACATTTTTATCCATGATTTATTTATTAATTAAACCCATATATTTGAATAATTTCAATTGTATCAAACTAACATCGCAATTACCATTAAAATGTGTTGTGATTCAAAACATTCACTTTCATTTCAATGAAAAAATACATAGGGGAGTTTGGGGTAATATGGACAGTGGGGGTAATTTGGACACCCCTTTAAAAATCACGTTTTCTTCGGATATAAATTGAAAACAGCAATTTAAGTGATAAGGCTAGTACTAGTAATGGCCTAGGAGTATGGACAAACCAAAAAAGTTGGAATAGGTTAAGTAGTTTTGGTATATTATGTAAAAGTTTCTAAAGGGCGGTTGGCACTGCCTTAAGTTATAATATTTGAGGGTTGGGAAATAAGGTTTTGCGGGAGTTATATGGCAAAAAAGGTTGCTTGGACGATGCCTGAGATATGTACGTATAAAAATTGTGCATTTTATCCATTTTTATCATCAAAAATTGCAATTTATGATAAAACATGCTATGGGGGTAATTTGGACATAGCTTGTGGGGTAATTTGGACATACCTGAAAGTCTACCTGTCAGGCAAAAAAAAAAGTAACTTTCATGGGTTTCATCTCAAAACACTCAATAAGGAATGTGAGTAATGAGAACATTCACAAAACCCCTATTTATTAATTTAGATAAATTTATTCCAATATTCGAATGGATGAAAATCTGATTACTGCATATTTGGCGTTCAACTAGACTCTAATGTTGATTGCTTTTAATTAATTTCTTTGACATTTCTAATTTCTATGCTAGTTTACAATAATATTTAAATTTGAAGGGCAACAGAACGTAAAATTAAAAAAAAAATGGATAGTTTCAGGTTAATTAGTTCTATATAAAGATTGATTTATATAAACCTAAACGATACCTTAATCACTAAAACCTATACTTGTGCCTAATCCAGAATCAATGTTTAAATCATTTCAGAATTAATGATTAAATTATGTATACTACACTGAACTATTTGTAATCTTCCTATTATATTATAGTTCTATCAGAAAATCATTATTTAAACCTTTGATGAAGTATTGTGAGCAAAACAAACACTTCAAATATAAAGCATATTTAAAACCAGGTTGAAGTATAAAAAACATGCTCAAAAAATCAAATGTTAAACTTATTCTTCAACATGTGTCCAAATTACCCCACAAAAGGTGTCCATATTACCCCACAAGGCATGTCCAAATTACCCCACAAGGCATGTCCAAATTACCCCACAAGGCATGTCCAAATTACCCCATAGGGGTGTTCATATTACCCCCACACAAAAATGTGGGGGTAATTTGGACACCTTTTAATTTTTGCGATAAAAATGGGTTTTTCATCAAAATTTATCGAAATGAATGTCATTTTTCCATCAAATATGGTCTCTATTATCCTCTGGTGTCATTAACATTCCTTTAAAATATCCATACAGCCCGTGGCAGAGCAATTTCCTTAGGGTGTCAAAATTACCCCACACTCCCCTACACTTCACACTGATCTATGAATCTTTCATCGCAACCCGCATACGCATTCATTTCCATGTCTAAAAAATAATTATTTTCGTTCCAAATACCAAATCCTCTCCCTTTCCCCTTTCTCTCACTCTCTTTTCGGACAAAGTTGCGTGTGTCCCATCCGCAACAGAAATTTGTCATCCTCACGCATCTACGACACACATGATTAGAGTGAGTGCGTTTGTGTGTGCGCTCAAAAATTGTCTCAATGATGAAGCTGCGCTGCTACACACAGAGATAGAACCAGGAGGGACACACGAGATGATTAAATAGATTTGTGTTATTATTTGTGTATGTTTGGTTAATAAATTAAATCGCTTTTTATTTCGGCGCACTGCTGTTATGCTATACATATGGGTTGTCGTCGTCGTGATGGCCAGACTGTCATCATCGTCAACCAGCGGGGCCGTTCGTATTTGGGGCCAAGGAGTTTTCCTCACCCATGCATTCAGAGCATTGTGAACTGTGCTTGTGTGCTCCTCACTCTTTGTGACGTTCTCCACCACCACCATCACCGTCCCATTTCTCGGGTTTTATGATCTCATTAAATTAGTTTTTATTTATTTTCATTTGTTCGCATCGGGCTCAATATCTCAAAGTGTGTGTGTATGGGTGCGTGTGTTTGCTCTCGTTGTTGTTTTCGGAGACTTGGTGGGTCTGTAACTTACCAGCGAAAAGCGCCAGGACGTAACTTTTGCTTGTTTGGTTTGTTTGATTGAGCGATAAGTCTTCCAACGTCGAAAGAGTTGCCAGATCATCAGTTAGAATGCAGTATCGATAGGAATTTTGAACTTGTATTCACTAGCTCAAACTGAATTCAGAATTCCGAAACCTTTCTTTAATTCATTTTTAATTCCAAAACGAAAACATATCTGGCTAATAAAATCAACAAAAGCGAATATGTCTTAATGTTTTTTTTTTAAACAAAACACTTATTTGCATAAATTTTTAAAATTACATGAAAATGAGGTGAATAAACAGAATCAAAAGGTGTACTTTCTAATTTAGTCTTTTTTTTTAACTTTGGCCAAAATTAAATATATACACAAACCTCCAAAGTAAGTGCAGCCCTATGTTTTTTTTGACTTCAACAAAAGAAATCTTTCATTTTTCCGTTTCCTCCAATGAATTTAGTATAGATTTTAGGCTATTTCAACTTAATCTTGGATTGGATTGGAATGGATTATATTCTGCGATTTTAAGTAAAATACAAAAAATTGCTTTAAAAAATCAGGGAATATCAACTCGCAATCGAACTGTAATTTTTTTTTCAATGGATAGATGTTGAGTTTTTAATAGCTATAAAATTTCTATCGAAATTGATGCAAAATCAATTGAAATAGCATATTGGATATTAGTAATGTGTTGAATTCAAATTTATGATCGAGCGCTTTTTTGAAATTTTATCAAATTAGATTAATAAAGTAATAACCAGACAGCTTTAATTTAGAAATTTAAATTTTTAATCCTTTTTTTGTGCGTCCACCACGGGATTTCTCGGGGATTTCCCTAAACCGGGTATTGCCGAATCCTGGGAATTTTCATATGTTGTCCGGTTTTCCCTAAATTGAATAAAAAAATTAAACCTTATTTTGGTCTGGAATTTCATATTTAGTTGTGAAAACAGTGTAATAATCAAGGTAACAATTAAAAATTTACTAATCGATAAAATGTTCAAGGCATTAAAAGCTAATACAGGTCAAAACAGGCACAGAACAACAAAATAAGTATACCGATTTCCAAATTTAGTTCTATGCAAGGATGGAATAATTGCAAAAAAAAAATCATTGTCGCTTGTGAACTTTCTTCACCCGCGAAAGAGAGAGGAGGCAAATCACGCAAAAGAAAATCGCTCCCGAAATTCTCCAACAAAATCAATCTGCTGATGATTTTTTTGTGAATTCCCTTCCCTTCCCTTGTCCCTTGCACCACTTACAAATATTTTTTTCACTTTGTTTACACACATTGCCTATCTACAAAATGTGACATTTCATTTTTCGACGTGTGACGTTACACTTGCAAGTGTAGTAGCGAAAAATATGTTCCGGCGAATAATCAAGATGGTGATTTTTTTAGATTCCTTTTACCGATCTTTCGTGAGCGAGAGAGAAGAGCCAAGCTCCCTTCAGATTTTTTCTCTTGATGAACGTCCAAAGATTTTCTTTTGATGATAATTATTCTATCGCTGGTACTATGAAATTTACTTTCCCAATTCAGACTTTTGTCTTAATTTGTCCTAGTTGGCGGTAGTTGCTTGAATGGAGATACAATATAATTTGTACACGGAGAGACCGGCCGGGGCAAATCTAAGAAAATCTTGGTTAATTTAACTAAAAGTATGGGTTAATTTTTTACACAGCTTTTTTTCAACAACCGATTGTTGATTTTGTTAACCCGAAATTGCTGACCACCGATAATTAAAATTAACTAAAAAAATACTTGGAATTGCCATTTTTGTTGGTTAAATGGCCGAAAAAAAATTCTAGCAGTCGACTGCTAGAATATTTTTTTCAGAAAATTAACTAAAAATTTCTTGTTTTCAGCTGAAATATTGTGGAATATTCTGTTGAAGACTGGCTGGGAAATGTTTTTTAACTTTTTTTCAACAATTTTTTTTCGTTGTATCAACCGAAATATTTTTGCATGCAGCAAATTATTAGTATTTTATAACAAAACATTTCTTAATTAGACATAATTTATGTAAGCGTTGATATATATTTTCTTTAATTATCTAACGATATAAGCTGGGCCGAATTTCTAGCTATATTTTAACTATTGTCTTACTTGAATTCAGAAAAATATTCGTACATGTAGTCAATAACTAGCAGTTGTTAGCGATATTTTTATTGAATTTGCAGTAAATTTTGTAATAATGCCTCACAAATTAATGCTGAGTGTTTTTATATCCGCATTTATTCTGCCTAAAAATTTAACGTTTTGTACTAATTTGATTTTTTTTGCATGAAGTTGTTAAGTTACTGTTGAAAGCATCAAAACAAAACCTTTTTTTTTTGACTGTTGTTATAAAACATGTAAAGTTTGATTAATGTTTTAAAAAATTACGTTGCATTAAACTTAAAATAATGAAAAAGCATATTACAAATTTTGTTAAACATATTTAAAAAAGATGTTTAATTTAACATGAATTCCTGAAAAATAGAAATCGAGCAAAATTTTTACCAAGTTTAAGCTTATATTTTTATTTACTGTGAAATCATCCGATAAGTCATCATCATCTACAATGGTCTCAGGTTTAGTTATTTTTCTTGTGGTTGGAAACAGAATTTTCACTAAAGTGAACCTTTTGCTGCAAATAGACAAGTGAAATGTATTAGTAATTTAATACCAAATTCTTAATTTCGGCTATAAACTCAAAAAGGAACGTAAATAAATGAAATTATATTGAGGAAAGAAGAAATATCAATAATGCTACTTACTAAAGTTGCATTAATTTAACAATTACTTTTGGCAACAAACTTTCATTGCATTTGATTCAATTTACTTCGATTCCTGAAAAAAATATTTTGAGTTTTACTTACCAGTTTATTGAGCAGTCGTATTGCAACAAAACTTTCAAGATAATAATTATCTTCTTTTATATATTTTATATATTTTATTTTTTTTATATTTTACTTCATCTCTATTTTTTATGTTGTTTATGTTGCTTACACATGGCATTTCTATGTATTTTATAATTGATGATTCTGGAAAAAAATAATGGTTCATTAAGATTTTATCCGTCGTAAGCACGAAGCTTTTTAATGATTCAGTTTTCTAATAAGAATTACATTAGATAAATTATTGTGCAAAAATAATCCCATACTTACTTGGATTAACCAACATTTTGTTAAATTTGCCCGGGCTGCTCTATCCGTGAAGAGTCGGCCCGCATTTCCCTTCTATTGCCCTCTCGTTCCATCAAACATTCTTCTAACATGTTCAACTCACTCGCATTGGAGGTCCTCATGGCAAATCGTCCTCTTGCTCTTCATAGTTTATCACCTGCAAAGAAATCATCAACAAACCTACTCACCAATTCCACCTCCCCAGTTGCAACACTTTGATGTGCCACTTCAACATTAGCTAAATAGTGTCAGTTTCACCTTTCACATCCTCTCACTTCATAATTAACAACACAAACTCAACAAATCGACCGCTCTCGTTCGAATCCTGACTTCAAATGACAGACGTAAACAACCCCAAGTTCATCTTAAAAATATTCAACCAAATGTAAATTATATTCAACCAACAAATTTTTTGATTTTCCTAAAACCAAAGCTAACAGTCGAGCACGTTCATTCGAGTTCGGGAAATCTGTTAGCTTTTTGCCTTTAGCATTTTCAACAAACAGGTTATTAAATTAATACTAAATTTTGGTTAATTTAACTGAAAATTGGCAGTGACAAGTACGTTTTTGTTAAAATTTACGAAAGTAAAATCAACAATTTTAATTGTTAAAATTTCTGAGCACGGTCTCTCCGTGTAATATAATAATTATAAAAAACACCTGATTCTAAACATTTATAAAATTCAACATTGATTGGGTGTCATTTTCGTTTTTTTCCCGTTTCCGTGCTTTTTCAGATATTATCAAAGACTTTTTTTTAATTTTCAAGCTTTTCTAGTCATGCAACATAAACAAAAGAAATTTAATTAAATTAAACTCATTGACATTGGATAAAGAAATGTGTTTGATTTAATCTCCAAAGCTCAACATAGAACATAAAAATTCAGCAATTAACAACTGCTGCCCCTGTTCAGATTGTTGCATAGATTATCAACAGTAATCAATTAATTCTATGATTTTTAGCTTTAAAAACTTGACAAAAGTATTGAAATTTGGTTATTCTGACTATTTCTAAAATATCCGGGATCCCGGGAATCCCCGAAATTAAAAAAATATTTTCCCGTTTCTCGGGAAATTCAAAATTCGCGAAAATTGGACTTCCTAATTTTTTCAATTTTAAAGCCATGGATTAAAATCTTTGTTTTTTGCAATTCCATTGTAAAACTAATAACTTTTCCTGTCATTCTCACATGACGAAAAGGCCTTCTTTTCTCTTCTAAAAAGAATCGAAAAGTAATACTTTTCAGCACTGGTATCAAAAAGTTATACTTTTCAACATTGTTTTGATCGGTGAATTGACTAAACACATAGACAATTGACTTAAAATTCCATTCAAAAGGTGTTTTTCGGAATTGCAAAAAAAAATGTATGGAACTAGTTGCAAAACAGTGATAAATGTACGACTCGTGCTGAAAAAAATCTTCTTTTTGCAACTTGTTGCATAAACTACTATTTTAACATAGACTTTTATCTCAACATTTCGTCGCCTTATCGCTTTAACAAGATAACACACAATCGACGATTTGCTTAGTGAAACTTAATGAAAAAAATGGCAGGTAAAAAATATTAATATTTTAAATCAGTTAAAAATATTTCAATCGGCAAAATTCCATTTGTTCGGCTCCTATTTGCAGAACTTATTAATTTAAACAAATACCAACTCAATCTGGCATCACTGATGGTTGCTACAATTGTAACTCAAGACATCAAACTGTGCCAGCTAGAGGAACGTGGAAGGGACACGCGGTCGCTCGTCGCGAGGATAATCTTCTCATGTTGACAAACAACCTCCAGGACATCTCCTCGGATCGGATCGTCTTCGGCGAGGGGTAATGTCTTGCAGTTTCGGTGTTTTTTCGGAGCGACGCTGACCAGCAGCACGATAAACGAAACAAACGGATATACGTAAAGTAATGAAACGGGTAATAAAATAAATGGCAAATATACATAAATATACATATATATTGGACCATTAAAATGGCCGCTGGACAGTACAGTCTAGGGGCGCCAAAGTCGAGCTCCAGAGATGACTTGTTCCGCGCGTCCAAGGGTCGTTATTTATCGGTGAAAGTCCAAAAAGTGCCGCAAGACGGTCTTATAAATCTTGTCGTCAGCCAGCGGCAGCTAGAAGCTTCGTGAGAAGTTTTAGATTTTTTGTCATCCCCGCGTTGTTGTTTCTGCGAGGACAATCCCTGAATTAACAAAACATGCCCTCGCGCAAGCTTGTCTATGTGCTATGATGCTCTGCCCGAGACCATAAACTTGGTATTAGAGGACGCGGTGCGTTAAAAATTGTTTTATTTTTTTTCCTTTCCTAACATGTGCCATTAATGGGTGAGGCACTGGCACCGTGTTGCCAAAGAGTGGATCGAAATCGCACAATTTATGGCATTTCAATGGTGGTGGTCTTTCCAAAATCTGTGCGAATCTCTTCCGTTTTTGGATTCCATGCCAAGTAGCGAAACCTTCATTTGACAAAAAATTCATGAAAACGTTTTTGAAAAGCGTACCATGAAATTTTGACACATTGATTTTGGTTCCCAATTTCATGAACGCTTGTTCAGGATTTTGAGAACTGATTTTTCTCCGTGTAGTCTTGCAACCATCAGATTTCAAATACTTTAAATGCTGGAAAGTGCATTTAAAATCTTTAAAAAATAATTTCGAACACTTTTTCGCAATTTGACCTGGACCACCAAATCACAACAACCATTCCGGTGATCGATATGATCCGGCCGATATCTTCCGGCCGCAAGTCTAGCGTAAAACTATGTCAGGGGTGCTTTGGGTGCATAAAAAAACGCACATTAATTGCATGCATCGTCGGGAAGGGTCGTGGCACATGCCCCGAGGGATTTGGCGATAGGTCTTTGCAAAATGTTGTGATTTTTGCCCACGTGCGACCGTTTTTTCGCAAGGACACGGAAGGAAGGAGGAAGCCACGAGGATGCATCGCCGGATGATTTTAGGGTGAGGGGAAGGTCTTCCTTGCTTTGATTAAGGGTCGAACGGAAACGGGATAATTTACCGTGTCAGGTTTAGGGGTGCAGGGGTGAAGACTTGCATAAGCACTGGGAGGAGGGAAGAAATGCAATTAACCACCCTTTGATGGCAATGTGCTAATTTTTTGCAACAATAGGGTGAGATGAAAAAAACTGTCTCAAACAATAATATAGCAAAGTCATATTTCATTCTTTTCCGCAACGCGAAGCTGTTTTTTAGCGTAACTCATACAAAATATACACATTTTTTTAACCTTACTTTTAAAAATTAATTCTAATGTATTTAAAATAAAAAGATTGCATAACATGACACAGCTTGTATTTTAAAAACTTAATCATGTAACGTTTCACAATTCAATTCCAAACTCTTCCAGATGAAGCCAAATAAATGATAAAAAGTCGCCCACGACAAAGTGTATTGGCGAGAAAGTGGAAAAATAAATTTTTCACGTATCCATTCACATGTGGCGTATTGGATGCCAAGTGTGTAATATCAAATCAACCCACCTCTCTCCCCCTATTTCCCTCAATTTCCCTCCTACTCTCCTACCAACCAACAGTGGAAAAATCGCCAAACGAAAACGCCACCACCTCTTTCCCACCCAAAACTAAATTTTCTCACTCTCTTCCTGAAAAAATACGACGGCGGCGGCGGCGGTGCGCGCCCTCTAGAATATGACGCCAAACAGAGTGCCAAGAAAAGCGTCCGTTGTTGTTGGTCCATCAGTTTCACATTCCTAATCGAATCCAAGACATTTCGGGCTTCTCACACACACACCACGTTTATATAGTGCTGGATCGAGGGTAGAGATGTTTGAGATATGCATTTTGGGAATTCATTTCGTTTTATATTTATAAATTTGAGTTGTTTATTTGAATGGTTATAGATGTGTTGTATTGATCATTGTATTTATTTTAATTTTATATTTTTGGAATAGATCAATTTGAAATAAATTCTAGTTTTATAAAATATTCAATTCACATTTTAATCAAAACTCTTTGAAAAACTTGGTTTTCCATCCTAGAATTCTCAGGATATTCAGTTAAAAAATATTTCACAACACCGTAAACTGGGGTCAATCGGGACCCATGGGGCGAATTGGGACAGCAGTTTTAGCCATGTTGGAGCACAATATTTTGATTTTTCTAGTTGGTTTCGGTTAGAACAGACTCAGGCCAACAAAATGTGTACATCCATTTCCAAATTTAAAAGCTTTAAGTGCTCTAAAAACTGCTGTCCCTATTCAGACTGTAGTCCCGATTCACCCCAGATTACGGCACTGTTTTTTGTCAAATTCTATTCGAAATTAAAAAAAAAATAATTTGGCTATTAAAAAAATATTGTTGATCTTGAAAATTCCGACACATAGAAGCAATTCAAAAACAATTAAAATTAACAAAGATGTTTTAAAAAATATTCTTAATAATTAACTTTTAATTCTATAATAATATGTTCCAAACTATGATCTTTTTTCCGTCCAATACAGCTTTTTTATCATCGCCATTCAGAACTCTAACTAGGCGCAAAAGATACAGTCTCCTATATCATAACAAAAACCATAATTTCAAAATATGTTAATGTTCAACATTTATAAATATAAATACGTGTTTTTTTTTGGGTTAAGGCTCTTAGATTTTCAAGTTCATTCCGGGTTTCCTGATTTTTATGTTGAATAATTATAATTATCTGTATTTAGCGCACCCTGTCATGCTGACATAATACACTTAATAAACATTGGAAAATTTGCCAAAAGAAGCCATTTGGTATCATTAGCTTATCAATACCAGGGGCCATTCATAAACCACATGAAAAGCTTAGGGGTTTGTAAGTATACCGTCATCAGAAGTGAAATTGGGCCTGGTGATGGGATTGGGTCATACAAAATTTCCATACAAAACAAATAATTTTTGTATGGAGCGTGGACAATCGCTGTTGTAAGTTATGATAGAGAGTTTTCAGATAAAAATAGGAAAAACCGATTTCTACTCTTGACTTTTTGTCATCAAAAGTTAAATTCCCAAATTCCCTTTTCCATGTTCCAAATTTATTGATATATTTTAGGAAACTGTAAAAGGCATGTCTTGTGCGAGATTTTAGAATGGTAAAACATCAAAAACAAGAGTTAAATAAATTGACATCTTTGAAAAAAGAAATCTAAAAACAATGTCCAAAAAATCAAAATTCATTTGTAGATTTGTAGACATTTCTTGCTTTAATTGATATTTTTCGGCGAATAAAAAACACAATTTTCGACATACTTTTCTCCTCTCAGCGATCATCAGAATCTATTTAGATCAAAATTACAAAATTATTACAAAGTTACAAAAATTACGCTTAATTTTTGTGAAAATTTTGTTTTTCTGAGTTTAGTCTATCTAGCCTTCATTTTTCAACTTGTAATATCTCGGAAACTCAATCAATGATTTTCAGTGTTTAAGTTTAAGTTCAGTTTTAGCATTTTAATTTTTTTTTCTTAATTATAGCTCTCAAATTATTTTTGAAAAAAGCAGACACAACAAAAGTTTAACTTTCAACATTTAAAATCGAGTTTCCAAGATATCGCGAATTGAAATATAATATATAATATATAATATAATACTTAAAAGCAAAAGCAAAGCAACCCCCGGGTCCTTTGTGGGCTCTGTTGCAAGTTTCTGTTCATTTCTAGGCGTCCGTAGGTTGTGGTGAGTCACCCAAAACCTCTTTTACGCAAATGGACCGACGTTTTACTTCCCCATCCGATAGAAGGCGTGGTCAGGCAAAGCTTGTATCGAAAAATGCCACCGGGTCCGTCTGGGATTGAACCCAGGCCATACTGGGTACCGGACCCGGCTAATATAATACTAATAAGATGAAACTGAGAAAAACTCATTTTTGCAATGCCGTCGTTATTTTTCCTGTCATTCTTGGGCGAAGAAACTTTCTCTACCAAAAATAACAGAATGGAAAATAAATACCTTTCAAAACTAAAAAAAAAGCACTACTTTTCAGCACTGAAATGGGTGCTGAAACGTTGAACTTTTTAACATTTGTATCGAAAAGTAACACTTTCCAATGTTTTTTTTTTTTTGGTTTGAATGGTGAATCGACATTTGACATAATTTTTGAATTTTTTTTTTTTTTTGAATTAAATATACTTTATTGAATCTTTCTTATAATAATTACATTTGGTTTACATAATAAGTGGTCAGCTGTGGCTCTTCAGCTTTAGTTTGCTTTTCGTGATTTAAACACTGTTCATATTCATAACTTTAAAAGTATATGATTTATCATTTTTGTAACACTAGGTACAATGAAGAAAAAAAAAATTAAGAAAACATAACCTAACCTAAAACTAACTTAATCTTACCATAAACTAAACCAATCCTTGAATCAAGGGGTATTCAGATATAGCACATTTTTCCCTGAATTTCAAACATTTTTCTTGAATCTTCTGATCCAACATTTTTACTTCTGCTAATTCATGAACCTCACTTGATCTAGTCCAGCCAGGAACATTCAAAACCATTTTGAGTACCTTGTTTTGGACACGCTGGAGCTTCAATTTATGAGTTCTAGCGCAACACTCCCAAACAGGTACTGCATACTCAATAACGGGGTAAATTATTTGTTTGTAAACTGCTAGCTTATTTTTCAAAGATAACTTTGATTTTCTGTTAATTAAAGGATACAAACACCTGATGAGAATGCTGCACTTGTTCAATATTTTATCTACATGCTGTCGAAACAATAGTTTCGAGTCAAGTATGAGACCTAAATATACAACTTCCTTTGACCAGGGTATTGAAACATCATTCATTTTAATCAAAACATCATCCTTTGGGACAAATCGGGCCGATTTGGAAAGTGGAAAAATGATGGTTTGAGTTTTGGCTGCATTTATGCGAATTTTCCAGTCGCCAAAGTATTCGGAAAGAACGTCAAGACCCTTCTGAAGACGGCCGACTAAATATCTGGTTATTTTACCCTTATAAATAACGGCAGTGTCATCAGCAAAAAGTGACAACACACCATTACCAGGAAGAGTAGGCAAATCAGATGTAAAAATATTGTACAGAAGTGGGCCAAGAATACTTCCTTGGGGAACCCCAGCATCAATGTTGAATAATCCAGAAGCAATCCCATTCAGAAAAACCCTGAACGATCTCTCCGAAAGATAGTGCTGGATAATTTTGATAAGATACATTGGAAAACCGTATAAATACAGTTTATGTATCAAACCATCATGCCAAACATTGTCAAAAGCCTTCTCAACATCCAACAAAGCCATAGCAGTTGATTTAGACTCAAGCTTGTTCTGCTTGATGATTTTAGTTACTCTCGTAAGCTGATGAGCAGTATTATGCCCCTTTCGGAAGCCAAACTGCTCATTCAAAATTATATTATTATCGTTGGTAAAATCCAAAAGCCTTGAATAGATGACCTTCTCAAAGAGTTTGGACAGACTACTCAAAAGACTAATGGGACGATAACTTGTTGGCGATGTTGGATCTTTTTGAGGCTTCAAAATTGGTATGACTTTGCCCAGCTTCCAATTGGTGGGGAAGTAAGCAAGTTGCAAACATTTATTGAAAATATTGGCTAGATGTTGAAAGAACTGATCACTCTGTTTTTTCAACACTAGATTAAAAATGTTATCAAAGCCAGGAGCTTTCATATTTTTCATTTGTTTAACTGCAACTTTGACTTCCTCACCAGAAACATGGGAATCTGCAGGAAATTCAAAGGTAGAGTCATTGATTGTTGAAATACTATTGGCAACTGATGTTTCTTTACGGCTGGTCATGGAAGCGCCAAGATTATGTGAACTAACAAAATGAAGCCCAAGTGCATTTGCCTTTTCCTCGGATGTAATCAAAGGAGAATCCTCAACAATAAGAGGAGGAATAGGCTTTGGTTTGTTTTTAAGAACTTTTGAAAGTTTCCAAAATGGTTTTGAATAATTCCCAAGCTGGCTTACATGTTTTGAAAATTCTTGATTTCTAATATTGTCAAGTCGGTCTTGTATGATTTTGTTCAAATTGTTAACTGAAATCTTTTTGTCATAGTCCCCAGTCCGTTGATATTGTCTCCTATAAACATTCCTAAGTCTAATCAAGTGTTTAGTATCTACGTCAATATCAGTTACCTTAAAATTAACAGGAACCTCCCGAACGTTGGCAGCCTCTGCTTGGTTGATAGCCTGCTGGATCACCTCCAGCGAACGATCAATATCAGCAGAAGTTTCCGGGTGTTGATCATAGTCGATGTTGCTGTCTACCACTTGCTGAAACTGCTGCCAGTCAACGTTGTGGTAATCTTTCCGGGTTGGTTGCCGCTGCGGAGTAACGGAAGCTCCAACCTCCACAACCACCGGATAGTGATCAGAACTCAACTCTTCAAACACCTCAGGATGAGCCACGTTCTCAGCCATATTGGTAATGAAGAAATCGATGATTGAGTGATTCCCAGACCGAGCCACCCTCGTTGGACGATCCGGACTCACAACGTTGTAGTATCCGTTTTGCAGATCGTTGTGCAGAATCACTCCGTTCCGATTCCTCCTGCTGTTGCCCCAAACTTCATGCTTCGCGTTGAGGTCACCAGCGATGATGTACTTTGCGCTCCGCCGTGTCAGCTTCTGGATATCGCCCTTCAGTTTTGCTGCTGAACCATCTCTGGCATTCACCTGACGTGGGCAGTATGCAGCAATGAAGAGTACTGGGCCAACCGAAGTGGGAATTTCCACTCCAACGGCCTCGATGATGTCCAGCTTAAAGTGTGGCAGCCGGCGTGGCTTGAGATCACGATGAACAGCGACAAGCACACCTCCTCCTCCAGAGGTGGTCCTGTCGAGCTGCGTCGCGATCTTGTAGTTTTGCAGATAAACTTTTTCACCGGGCTTCAGATGAGTTTCCGTGATGGCAGCTACGTCGATCTCCTTCTCGCGAAGAAAATCCACCAGCTCTAAGTTCTTCCTCCTAATGGAGCAAGCGTTCCAATTCAGCAGCTTCAGGGACCTACGATCCATACTGGATGACGAACGAGGTCAGCACTTCAATCTGCTGGGTCTTGGTTTTGCATCCACGCAGTGCAGCGGACATCTGTTTGAAAATATTGAGGAGTTCGGTTGAGGTGTAAAGATCATTACCATTTTCCTCAACTGCCGGTTCTTGGGTTGGTCTTGGCTCCTGGCTGAAGCCCGGTGGTGGCGGTCTCGGCTCCTGGCTGGAACCCGGCCGTGGATGATTCATCTCAGCTCTCTTCCTGGGATCCAACGGTAACGGTGCCAAGTTCGGGACCTGGCGTCGCGGTTGAAGAGGTGGAAAATTTTGCTCCACCAGGGCTGGAGGAGTTCTACGACGCTGAGGCTGATTCTTCGTCGATGCTTGCTGCCGAATTTTCACGAACTCAGCTCTCTTGGGGCACTTTCGGTCGGTTGACGAATGCTCACCGTTGCAGTTGAGGCACTTCACCAGCGAATCTTGGATGCACTGGGACGTGATGTGCGCATCAGTACCACATTTGGCGCAACGACGCTTCAGGTGGCAGTTCTTACCTCCGTGCCCGAAGCCCAGGCAGTTGAAGCATTGTGTGACGTCACGATGCACTGGTCGGTATCGCTCCCACGACACGATAATGTTGAAAACCGCTCGGATTGCCTTCAGCTCAGGAAGCGTCGTCGATCCCTTAGCCAAATGCAGCAGGTAGAGCTGGTCACGGTACTTGATGTCTTTGTTGCGTCGGCTCATTTTGTGCACGGCCAACACATCCAGTTTCAAAACTTTTAGCTCGGCAGCTAATTCCTCCACTGGCATGTCATACAGACCTCTGACGACGATTTTGTACGGCTTATCCATGGCGACATCATGGGTAAAGTACTCCGCCTCGTTTTCGGTCAAGTAATCCTTGACCAGTTGATAGTGCTGCCTGGATTGCACCAGCACCTTAAATCCGTCCTGACACAGACGAATGTTGCCTTGGACTTTCCCAGACTTGATGAGTTCAACAAGCCCCGCACGAAAGTCGAACGTTGCTGCTGATTGCCTCACATAAAAAGGAGGCAGTTTCTCCTTTCGCTGTTTCACTTCATTCTCCTTTGCTTCCGCTACCTGGTCCTCGTCAGGCAGTCCAGCAAACTTGTTGTTCTTCAATAGCTGCTCCTCGTGCGATGAAGAGTTCTCCTCCTCCTCATCCATCGGTACAGTACCGTCGCTCTTTTTCGTCTTTTTGCTGTTCGATGTCACTTCCAAAAGCACCTTCCTCTTGGAAATCCCCGGTTTTTGGCCATCAGTTGAGGCCTCAACCTTCCTTTTGGAAATTCCCACTTTTTTGCCTGCTTGAGCCGCAGGTAGGGCAATATTGCCGGCGTTTTGCGCCGGGACGCGACGAGTCATGTTGATTCAGACAACCTTCACCAACGAATGCTCGGATAACAATGACATTTGACATAAAATTTCATTCAAAAAGCGTTTTTCAGAAGTGCAAAAAATGTTACAAGCAAATGTACGACTAGTGCTGAAAAAATCTTCTCTTTGCAACAACTACTTATTTTTTTTTACTCAAAGAGTCTGTTTCTCAGAACTTGTAAACGATGGACATTTTCAAAAATATGTTTTGTTACTCTAGATTTCAACTTTAAATGACAAAAGTAATAAAATATCGGGATTGTTTCCATTCACCAAAGAAACTATATCGATTACAAAATGCCTTCTCAGGATTTTGTATGACCAGCCATTCATATTGTATGGAGCCTTGTATTGAAAAATCATGATGTAAAATGGCTTCTGCTGCACGGAGAAAAAAGAGTTCCCAAAATCGTGAACAAGCGTTCATGAAAATGGGAACCACGAACAAAGTGTTCAAATTCCATGGTACGTTTTTCAAAATCGTACCATGGGATTTGAACACTTTGTTCGTGGTTCCCATTTTCATGAACGCTTGTTCACGATTTTGGGAACTCTTTTTTCTCCGTGTGGCATAGGGACAAAGTCCGTAAAAATTTCAAGTTTTAACTACAATTTGATAAATTTTAACCCTACCATCTCTACCCACTAAATCGTCGTCAAGAAGCCGGCGTTTTCTTCCGAATTCGAAATTTTCTGTCCATTTTCCAGCCAGCCAGCCAGCCAGTTGTCGTTGTCCTCGAATGTTGTTGTTGTTGACGCTGGTGGCGTTCTTATCAGCGGTTCGATCCCTTCGATTTCTCACACATGCACGATCGTGAATCATGCGAGGGAGGTGGAGAGGGAAGCATGGTGACAAAAGGAAAGGGCGCAAGGGGGAGTGCGAATGCGTGCGATATCGACTCTATCTGCGCCGGGGAGCGCCTTATGGTTGCGATATTTTTTTTTCGATGGTTTTCCCCGTTCACGCTTTTCATTATCCTGGACAACATTTTCTTGTGTTGGGCTAAAAAGACACTGATGGAAAAAAAAGTATTGTTTTTAAGTGAAATTCATATGATATTTAATCTTAGAAATTTGAAATTAAAAAGTATTTGAATTTTAAAATGACAACCCGACGGAAGGCGTAATCAGACATATTTCATCTTGAAAAATGCCTCCGAGGCCAACTAGGATTGAACCCTGGCAGACTGGGTGAGGGGCAAGCACGCTAACCACTACACCGCCTGACCCGATTTTCAATTATCGATATATTTTATTTAAAAAAGAAACAAATAAAAGTTATTGCAAAATTTTCTACAGTGCCTTCCTTGATTGGGTGTGAGGTGCAGATTGCGCTGATACTCACGCCATCTTCTCCAGCTTGTTTTCCAATGGACGTCGCCGTCGTTGTCCCCAAACTCCTTGCTCCAAGGATGAGGAAAAAGCCAACATATTCTCAAAGCATATCATCTCATACATTGTGTGTGCCGTCCGGACATTGCTTGGAGAACCAGAAATTTGTGGGGTGTGAGAACGCGCGCGCTGTGAACAATATTTGTGCCTTACCCTCTCTCTTTTTCCATAAAGTTTTGGAGATAAATGACAACATTACGCCACACATATTCAATTCACTTGATATTTTTTTACTAACAACTTGAACGATAACAGCATACATAAGAGATTCAACGTTTTGAGTGGTCTGTTGAGTGGATGATTGGCTTTGGAATTTCAACACTTGGCTCTGAATTTTAGTTTAAAGATTTACGCTGTCCGGTTATTTTACCTTCACATGTCATGTTCTATCCCAAAAAAAAACAAAATTACTAGCAAACATGAGATCTACACATGAGCAAGCCGCAAGCTAACCAAGCCGAAATCTCACTTCTCACTTGATATTTTATTTATGGGAAATTAAGACCACTTGAACATGCTTTTCCTTCTCTGGTGATGCTTATTCTATGCGTTATTGCCAACACACGACACGCATTTACCGAAGAGAGCGGAAAAAAAAAACAAAAATCTTTGTGACTACAATGTGACGACCAAAAGCTAGAGAGGGCAATACACGTGGGATTTTTCGCCGGTAATCTCTGGTGCCTTTTGGTTCGTATTGCCAAAAAACCTCACTTTTTCCCTGTTCTTTATGACCTGTCTTCACTTCTCACAGGCTGATACCGTTGGTGATGATCGGAAGTTTGATACTTTGTCGTAAATTTGAATAACTTTTTCGTAAAAAGATCCATGATGATAATTTGTCAAAAAATATCATTGAGCTCTCACTGAGAGTGAATTTCGAAAAATATCGAGTCCCACTTTTCTAAATGTTAACATCATAAGTCGTTTTCAAATCAAATGAGACTGAGGGTACTAACAAAGAGAGAATTGAGCAATGAAATTTTAAGATAAATCCATCTCTGTCTCAAACTACCATCAACCCACAGTAGATAAATTTCGGTCCATTCTACAAAAATTCTGCTCGAAACGGGTGCTCCCAAAACTAGAAATCTGCTCCGCAAAATCGCTCCCCACCCCTCCACAAACCAAATGCGTTGATGGTCGGTTACACACGTGGAGCCAACGGGACGGCGAACTTGGCCAGCAGCACGTACAAATGAACACAGAACACGTATGTTGGCGTGTAATTTTACATTTTCTATGCTTTTGTTGCCTTTTTATGCTAGGATTCGAGAATATAACACACCCTGGGAAAATAAAGAAACCGACAAAAAAAATCCTGCCCGAAATGGTCCAGGGACGGGGGTTTCTTTTCTTTTCCAACGCGTTGATCAGTCACTGCTTGCAAACAGGACGATTGATCCTGAGTGACACACACACGCACACTCTTGTATTACTGCCTCCGCGTTCTTTCGGTGGAATTCGTAATGAGGGGCGCTTTTTTGACATAACATTGTGCGATGAAAGCAGCTTTGAGCGTACACAATTTAGTGGTGCGTTGAGTGGGCGAAAGGATTAATCTTTTTTATATAGAGAACAACAAATGAAAAAAAAATTCTTTTGAGAAAAAGAATCTGTTTGATTTTTTCAACCCATGAGGCCGTTGGAAATAATAATTCAAGTTTATTTCAAGCTCGAAGCTTAAACCTTAAACCTTATTAAACCTTAAACCTTAAACCTTAAACCTTAAATCTTAAACCTTAAACCATAAACCTTAAACCTTAAACCTTAAACCTTAAACCTTAAACCTTAAACCTTAAACCTTAAACCTTAAACCTTAAACCTTAAACCTTAAACCTTAAACCTTAAACCTTAAACCTTAAACCTTAAACCTTAAACCTTAAACCTTAAACCTTAAACCTTAAACCTTAAACCTTAAACCTTAAACCTTAAAACTTAAACCTTTAACCTTAAACCTTAAACCTTAAACCTTAAACCTAAAAACCTTAAACCTTAAACCTTAAACCTTAAACCTTAAACCTTAAACCTTAAACCCCCCCTTAAATCCCAAATTTTGCGTTACGTAATAAAAGAACGCTCCCTAAATATTCGAAAATCTGTAACCTTTGAAGGACAATTCAGAATTCAGACTACACTCAAACCCCGATGGTTTGACACCAACTGTTGTCAAACGAACGGGGTCACGTTTTAGTTTGACACCCCTTTTACACGGAGTTCACACACACTACCAAACGTTTGTTTTGATAGTGTGCGTGAGCGCCGTGTAAAAAGTGACAGTTCGTCACTTTTTAGTTTGACTTTGACCAACCAACGGGGTACAATCTAAAAAAGTGTCAAACGAAAAAGTGACCAACCACCGGGGGTTGAGTGTATTCAGAAAACAATACGTACACGAAAAAAAAATTGCAGATTTTTTTATTTTCTTTTTACAAAAATAGAATTTCCCAAAATCTGAATTTTCTATTTTTGAGATTTTTTGATATTATATTTGATATATTTTTTTTTGTGCACTTTTTAGCCATAGAGAAGTATGGACATAAAATTAACCGTGTTATAATTTTTTGGATGAATTGTGATTATTAGGAAAAATAGTGATTTTTGTAAAAAAAAAAAAAAACATGCGAGACCTAATTTTTTATGTAAAATTGAATTTGCAAGTACAGGTTATTTGATAAAGGGCCCCGTGTTCAAGATATGACCACCGAGAGAAATATTTGCAGTTTTTCGATTTGGCCAGAGTCGAGGGGCATAATCTTCAAAATATATTTGCAACGGCCTAACTTGAAAACGGTGCACGTTATCAAATTTTATAATTTAGTATTTGATTGCAGATTTAAGTTTCGAAAAACAATACAGTCCAGACTCGATTATCCGAAGGTCTTGGCAAAATTTCACATCGGATAATCGAATCACGAACAAAAAATTTATTCGTTGTCTAATTTTTGATTGTTGAGCTTTCGTCTGACCCTCAAACTACTCCAATGTGATTTAGAATTTTTAAATCCAAGATGGCGGCCAAAATAGGGGTAATGAAATTTTGAAAAAAATAAATTTTTAAATTTTATTGGCATTCAACCATTCAAATTTGATTAAAATGGGGTCGCAGAACTGGAATTAGATGTTATTAGCAAGAAAACAAAAAAATCCAAAACGAATTTTGTTCTTGATTCGATTATCCGAAGTCCCATACAAACCTAACTTTGGATAATCGAGTCTGGACTGCATAAAAAAAGTGTTCCACGTTTTGTAGATTAGATTAGATTAGATTAGATTAGATTCGATTCGATTAGATTAGATTAGATTAGATTAGATTAGATTAGATTAGATTAGATTAGATTAGATTAGATTAGATTAGATTAGATTAGATTAGATTAGATTAGATTAGATTAGATTAGATTAGATTAGATTAGATTAGATTAGATTAGATTAGAAACCATTTCTCACGTTTTTCAAGAAATATGTTTTTGAGAAATTGACAACACTGTCTCATGAATATTGACCAACTTGAGCCATATCTCAATTTTTGGCATCTAGAACTAATTCATAAACGATTTTTTCAAAAATGAATAGTTTCCGCAATTTTTTTTTTTTTTAGTGTGAAAAAACATATTAAAAAATATAATCTTAAAATTTGTTTTTTTAGAAATCCTAAGCAATACCTACAAAATTGCCGAAGATCCCAAAATGATCAGAAAATCCGTTCTCAAGCTGCAGAATTTTGAAAAAAATTCAAGGCCTTTTTGTATTGAAAGATGCCAAGTTGGGGGCGGTCGTTTGCAAGCGTGGTCGCTGCCGGTAGCGGCGATGCGACCCAACAAGAAGTCACCGGGGAAGATCTCTTTACCCTGCCGGAGTTCTTTGCTCTCGCGGGGGAGATGATGACGCGGTTTCGGAGCTGCCGTAACAAGGCGGAGCAATTTCTGGCCCTCGGAGAGCTGATGATCAAGCACATCTATAATTGATTATTTTTGTCTGTGATCTAGTTTTAAGCTTTCTCTCTATCTATCCTTTTCCCATTGCACTTTCTGTAAGTTTTTTGAAAACTTTTTCTTACTCTTGTCTATTCCATAGTTATAAGTAATAATTTTTCGATTGAATTACGATGTAAAACACAGCTGAAAGGAACACCAAAACTCTGTTGCGTACCTTAATGAACTCATTGTAACTTGATTATTCACAAATAAAACCGAATTGAAAAAAAAAAGATGCCAAGTTTCAAAGAAACTTGTTTGGACACACTGATTATGCAAAATTTCTTCTTAGGTCTTAGAGAAGGTACACACACAGTTTCATCCAAATCAAAAAAAAATTCTGAAGTGTCAGAGAATGGCTCTGTTCTAAAAAAAAAATAAATAAAAAAAAATTAAAAAAATAATAATAAACAAGTGCACAACTAAATCCATCCCCGCGAGATCCGTTGATGTCTGGAAGCCTTAAACGATGACAGTGCACGTTTGCCATCGGTGGTTCCTTCGCGGCTCCCCCTGACTGAAAGATTGACGACTCCGCGTTGAACGGCTCCTCAAGCTCGGTCGTTGAAGTCATGACAAAAAAGCTGTGAGCTGTCGCTCTGTCTGCTTGCTGTCTGGGTTCACCTTGCCTTGGGGTTTGGGGTGGTTGTTCTGCGTCACCTTTGTTTTGATGACCGTCCCCATCAATGCCTATCCTACCATCGAGGTTGTACTGTACTTGGTGGGGACAGGTGGGCCATGCATTAAGGTGTTTTTGGTCGTGGCGGTTTCTTGGACTTGGAAGAAGCGCCAGCGCGTTCTTCTTCGCGAGCAATTGTGCTGATTCATCTTCGATTTTAACAACTCTGGAACACCACGGTGATGACGTCATCGCAAATTAAATATGGTCCGAATTTCGGGAGGATTTAGGCCAAAGTGTCCAACGGATCACAAAGAGAAGTAGGGGGCAGGGGAGGTCTGCAGCATGGAAAGCGAAGAAAATTGCTGTGGAGCGAAAAGAAAAACTACTTTTTATGGCGCAATAAAGTCGTCATTTCAGTCGTCTTGTCGTCAGTTGACTGGTAACTTGTGTGTTTGACTATACCCAACTGCGTGTGTTTTTTTTTTTTCTCTCGAGCTTCAGTATTCAGTGTGCGAAACGAGACCGAAAGATTCGTCTCCATAAAATCTAATTATATTTATCAGCGGGCGATGAGATATTTACCATTCCGATGGCGCGCATGAGATGGGAGGAGCCGGGCGGAAGGACATCAAGATTCAGCAGTTCAACGAGCAAGGCAGGGAGGGTTGGTCGGATGAAGAAATTGAAGTTTTTCTGGTGACGGCTATAAAATTGTTACATGTGAAAATCAATGACAGTTGTTGTTTTGTTGAAGATGGCCGTTGTACATAAAAGAAAAAATATAAAAAAAGAGTTCATTTTTCCAATATTTAGTAATTAAAATTACTTCAATTTTTGTGAACATTTAACTTTTTACTCTGCACATGACTTGCCGGACCATTTCGACCCAACACTGACCAACTTTTCCTACCTGTCCTCATGTGCCAGAATCCTACATTGTTGGCTGCAACGACCGTCCAGCATTATGCATTGTAATACCTGTGCTAATCCTGTTATGTTATTATAAGCAAACGTTCCACGTTCATGCGTGCTGTTTTCTTTGCCTTTGTCGTCGTCGTCTTCACTGTTACATTCCCTTGCAGTTCTCTCCTTTCTTTTCTGCATAGATTAAGCCTTTTATTCGCCCTTTTTCCTGAATTCTCAAGTACCCCTAAAGGTACGGTGTTTTGTAACAGTACCGTATGTGTTTAACTTGAAGATTTGCCAAATCGCCTTTATCTCCCCTTTGTTCGTGGCCCTTTCACGCCTTTTGGTTAAAAGTTAAGTACTGAAGAATTAAAAGTTTGGCAGAGTTACCTTCTCAGAATGGATTACTGCAGCGTTGAAAAGGTTGTTTTCGATCAACAACAAGGCATTACTTGACCCTATAATGCTCAATAAATCTCCAAACTGAGTTACCTCATGTTACTGAAAACACTCCATGTTACATCACTTCACGCTAGTCATGTGGCTCGTTACATGTGGCGTTGGCAGTGGAACCGACCATTACAGCAAAACCCCTTCTACCTCAAAACTCTTTCCGGCCAACCCACTTGACCATTATGTGTACGGCACATTCCTATGGCCACCCACCCACTCTCCTCCCCGGTGGTTACGTTATAGCGCCTAGTTTTTTAAGTTTTCCAAATCGATAACCATGAAAAGTCGTACCTCATGATAAAGTTCTCCCTCCCTTCATCACACACAGCTACAGTTGAACGCATGTAAAAGCCATGTTATCCTCGAATGGGAAAGAAGCACTTTTTTTGTGCCGTGGCTCCTCCGTTTCATTTGTGCCATTTTCTAGGTTATTGGTTACATCAGCTCAGCAACCCCTCTCCCACCCAAACGTCATATGAGGTGAGCCTGCCAAGAAAGTTATAAAACGATTTCGAAAAAAAAACACACTCCGGAAGATGCACACGTGAGGTTCAATTAAATCTGCATTCGAGACGGTGTGTCCCGAAAAACATGACTTTTTGGCATTTTTTCTTCAGTTTGAGAGTAATGCAAAACTAAGAAGAATAAGGAAAGTGCTACGGATATAAAAAATATATACCTTCTCCTCATTCTGCCAAGTCATAGTTTGAGATGCACCGGCAACCCAAGTTATGCACGTACACCGAAAATTGAACCAGAATAAAAGAAAACCGTGGGTGGTATGTTGGCTTACCTCACGTACAAACTTGCTTTGTTACCGTTAAATTGCATGCCTTTATGAGTTTGGGAAGATCACACGCAAACGAAATACATCAATAAGCCCAAAATATTATTTTTTCAATTAGTGTTTATTAGAATTTAACAGTTCTGCTCCAGGATGTTACATTTGCAATTCAGAGATTTGGAGAACCTTTCAACTGAGATCAATTCATAAGCCTTTACAGGGAGGTTACATGTTTCTAAGTTCAGATTTTGCTAGCTGAGTGCTCTTTTAGGGAAAATAAATTTTGAGAAAAAAAAACCCTAGATCTATGAGCAAAATATTATAATTTGAGAAACCTGCTGCTTAATTGATTTTTAGTAACAGCAAAAAAAATTTGTATCCCATTTTTTGAAATTGAAAAAAACAGATTTCCCCTAACATTTAACTAAGTTGTACGTCATAGAAATTTGCTTTTTGATTTTTTCGTTTACATAAAATTTGCACATGCATTTCCTTTTAAAAAAGGCCATTTTTCACATTGGTTTTTGCCATAAATTTTGAAGGCTTGTGGATTCGCAAGTTTAAAAAAATCTGTTTCATAAGATAAAAAAACGGAAAAAATATCATTTGTTAAAAAGGTATTATAGGATTAAGAAAGGCATCTTGTGCAATTTTTATGTTTATTATTATCGACAACTGCTTAATATTTATTTTCAGATGCAAAATTATAATTATAAGCCGAAAATTAATTACTAAATAGATTGTGTTGCCACGTTCTAAAGTTACAGCTACCAGCAAGTTATTTTTTTTGCATTATTTTGGTCATCAGACAACTATCAACAGAGATACAATCTTAGAAAGAAATTAATAATTCATTGAAATTTCATTAAATTCGCTAAAAAACATTTTTCAACTTTAAATTTTCAGGAAAAACTATTAATTTTTTGGAAAACTTTTTTTTTAATGACATTGTTTCACGGGTAAACTATGACTAACATTCTAAAAAAATCAAGTATATGCATTATTTTGTTTATGTTACAGATTATGCACTTTGTTGCGAATAAAAGATTATTGTACAAATACAGCAAATTGGCAAAAGATAATAACTGTAGGTTGCACAGTAAAAAAAAAAAGTATGGTAATATTACATCTGGGAAGAGGTACATCTTTTATGTCAGGAAAAAAAGTGAAATTTTACCTCTGAAAATGTGTATTTTTAACACTTTTCTGCTGTAATGCCACTTTTCAGTCTAAATTGAGGTAAAATCACAAAATTAACGAAGTAATAGTCAAGCTTCCAAAATTAAACCTTCCAAATTTAAATTATTTTTTGCTGTGTGTAGAGTAGGCCAAATACAAGCAAAAACAAACAAAAATAAGCAAGATAAATAAAAATAAAATTACTACAAAATGATACCAGACAAACAGAAAACAAGTATAGTCAAGTTTACCGTGAAATAAAAGTAGCACTCAATGTCATTTAGGGCTCCTTTAAGGTAAATAAGGTAAATTCGCTTTAAATTTTCAACTGAAAATATCTTAGTAATTTTATGTACGATTTTCAATTTATTTTTTTTTTTAATCACAGCTCACATCTAAAAAAAGTAAAAAAATAAATGTTTGAATTTCACTTCGGATAATCGAATCACGAAAAAAAAAAATTTCGTTATCTTATTTTTGATTGTTGAGCTTTAGTATGACCTCCAAACTACTCTAAGGAGATTGAGAATTTGTAAGTCCAAGATGGCGGCCAAAATGGCGGTGATGAAATATTGAATAAATGCATTTTTCAATTTTATACGCAGCCAAACAATCAAATTTTATAATTTCGCTAAATTAGTGCTTAATTAAAACTTCTACAAACAAAAAATCTTTCCATAGATCTCCAAACATCCTAAAATGGAACCCACACAAAATCCCATTCGTATCAACAAATCATCCTTCCTTTTACGCACAACAAAGTGTGTGTAAATTTTCCACACCAAACCCCCTCTCCCCCCGCAAACTGCTCTCGCTGCTGTCTTCACCAGCCCCGAAAGCGCCGCCAAAGTGTGTGCAATTTATCACCCTAATTGCTTCCCGAAACGCGCTTCGTACACACAAACAAGCCATCGTGCACGAAGGACCGTCACAAAAAGGGAAGGAGAACCGAGCCAAAAACGCATTCTCTTCCGGAAATTCGTCGCGAGCCGAGCCGACGCAACGCAGAAGAAGATGATGAAAAGTGCGAAAAACCGACCAGCAACGCAAAAACATACATCATCACCGTCGTCGTAGTACGTGTCTGCCAACAATGCAACGATTGCATCGCATGTGCAGTGCGATGAAGTGTGTGCAAGCACAAAGTGTGTAATTTCTTGCCGATTTTTATCCGGGCAAGGGCACGGTGAAAAAGTATTTGGTCATTTTAAATGAAATCTTCAAAATATACAAATAAAATATTAAAATTGCAATGAACTAAATAAAATGCATAAAATGATACCCTGAAATCATCTAAAACTTCAAATTAAAATACTTGAAAATTTACTAAATCTTATAACAATTATATAACAACAAAAGTCCCCTTCGATTTTCCCCATGAATCTGGAGGCTGAAATAATATTCCTAAAAATAAAATTTGTTTGTTATTTGGTGATTATTCATTTTGAATAAAATGAGCCACATTTTAGCTTCGAAAAAAAATTAAGGGAGAAACATGAATTCTTATTTCCTAGTTTCTAGTATAATAGCAATATAAAGAACGCCAGGTCATGCTGTAGAGCAAACAATTTATTTATTTTTTTATGAATTCTTATTTGAGCACTCTGTGATTCTTCTACACAGAATTTTGTGAAAGCCTTGAAATATGTTTTTTTTTTGTATTTCCTCCAACTGACCATGGCAAGACGCAGATTGTAAAACAATCATTTTAATTCATATTCTTTTGATTTTATTTTTCTATAATTTATCGATATTTGTTCACATATTTTAAAATTTTATTAGTTTTTACTGATTGTGTATTGGCCAGACCTGTTACATATCAAACAAGCTTTTCCCGGCAAACTTCGTCCTGCCCTTTTTGCTTTCTTGACGTTTTTAGCTTGTTTGCTTATTCAGCCTCCTGTGATCAAAATTTGATTTTACGCAACTATTCCCATACAATCTGCAGATTTTCCGGAATCGGTTCCAGAGTGGTCAAAGTGTCAATTAGTTAGCGTAAGAACCTTCTTTGAGCTTATACGAACCCAACGCAACAAAAAACACCTCGATATGACGCTCCGTATGGAACTGATTCGCGTTCGAACAAAACCGTCTAAATTTTTTATATATATAGATAATATTTTTGCTGTTTTTTTTTTTTTTTTTTCAACATAATTTACAGTCACCCTTAGACCCAGAGAAGAAATTTATTACTGTTGCCCGAGATCAGTGTCTTGCGAACCTTCGAGGTGAACGGACACTAGAGCTGCGGTATTTTTTACTACCTAAGCTCAGAGTTATTTCAAACAAAATTCACAGTCTTTTTAAAGTCTACCTGAGTTACTTTCCAAAATTCTAAACAGTCTTTTCAAGACTAACCCCACCTGAAATTTTGTTGTATTTTACAAACGAAGCCATCTTTTTAAGAAAACTTTGCTTGAAAAATGCGTCAAAACAAAGGTAAACGCAAATCTTCTGAAGATTTGGTCGTTACGTCGGTGAAGCGTTTGAACGCTAAACCGGCTAACGGAAACAGAAAAAGAAAACAGCCTCATCCGAGGTCTGATTCTGATTCTGAAAGTGAGGTCAATCCTCCAATTCCATTGGCAAACGGTTTCGGTGTTTTATCCGAAACTGTTGACAAGGATCCTTCTCCTCGTACTGAGCCTTCTGCCGTCGAGAAACGAGTAAAGGCTCCGCCAATTGTAGTGACTTCCGTCTCCGATTTGGCCAGCTTTCGAACGCAACTGAAGAATTGCAAGGAAACTTGCAATTTGAAGGTTTCGTTCCAGCTTGGTCGAAGAGGAGAATGTCGCTTGTTGACGGAATCTTTACAAGATCACCAAACTTTTGTTGGTTATTTGAAAAACCACAAACACAATTTCTACACGTATGAGACCAAGAATGCTCGTCCATTCAAGGCGGTCCTGAAAGGTCTCTCCAACGACTTGTCGGTGGATGAGATCAAAAATGAACTTAAGGTGTTGCTTGGCTTTGCCCCATCCCAAGTAATACCAATGAAGAAAAAATCAAACGGGAATATTTCTCGCTTTGGTTTGACTTCACAATTTTATCTGATTCATTTCAACAGAAATGAAATCAACAATTTGAAACTTTTGGACAAAGTTCAGTTTTTGTTCCATGTACGGGTAAAGTGGGAGCATTTTAAGAAACATGGCGGTAATGGCCAGAATCTGACCCAGTGCCGGCGTTGCCAGGCATTCGGTCACGGTACTGATCATTGCGCTATGGTTCCAAAATGCATGGTTTGCGGGGATTCTTCTCACGACAAGGACAATTGTCCCGTGAAAGAAGTCACCCAATTTAAATGTGCAAATTGTGGTGGAAATCACAAATCAAATTTCTGGGATTGCCCCATCAGAAAAAAGGTTTTGGATTCTCGTGCTAAGCATCAGCCGAAATCCAAACCGAAAATTTCTCAAAGTCAGGTTGTACCTGCATCTTTAAATCAAACGTTCGTGCTGTCTCACTCGAACAATGCTAGAAATACCCCTACCGTGGAAAAGTTAGGTAACACTAATGGTATTTCTTATGCCAACGTCGTTTCGGGTTCGGGTTCATCCACGAATTTTAAATCCTCTACCAATATTCCTGAAATTGGGCAGGTACCTCATATTTCATTTGAAAATGTTTCTGCTGGCAACGCTTTGGGATCTTCTGATCTCGGCGATGTTACGTTTGAAAAAATGACTTTTTTGCAAAACTCACTGTTTGGTTTGATTCAAACAATGAGTAATGCTACATCCATGATGGAAGCTATCCAGATTGGATTAAAATTTGCGAATGATGTTGTTCTTACCCTGAAGTTTAATCATGGATCTAAGTAATTCTATCAATATTATGAATTTTAATGCTCGCTCTTTAAAAGCGAAAGAAAATGAATTTTTCAACTTTTTACGAGTTCGTAACGTGCATGTTGCTGTTATAACCGAAACATTTTTAAAAACTGGCACTTATTTGAAAAGTGATCCAGATTATAAAGTTATAACCAATAACAGAATGAATCGAAATGGCGGTGGAGTTGCAATAGTTATCCACCGTAGTATGACTTATAGTACGTTACGTGACTTTAAGTTAAAGTTATTGAAAGTTTGGGCATTGAACTTGAAACTTCTTTTGGGAAAATTATGATTGCAGCTGCATATTTGCCTTTCCAATGCACTGGGGAAAATAAAAATTATTTCAAAGGGGATTTGAATAAACTTACTCGGCATAGATCTCGATTTTTGATCATCGGTGATTTTAATGCCAAACACCAATCTTGGAATAATTCAAAAGTAAATTCCAATGGTAAAATTCTATTCAGAGATTGCACTTCTGGTCTTTATTCGGTTTTATACCCGAATGGGCCAACTTGCTTTTCTTCTGATAGAAATCCATCAACAATTGATTTGGTTTTGACAAATCAAAGTCAGTATTGTGGTCCTTTAGTGACTCATGCTGATTTTGATTCTGATCACCTTCCAGTAACTTTTTCACTTTCTCATGAAGCAGTTACCAGACCCAATAGTTCTGTGTTTAATTACCACAAAGCTAATTGGGACAGGTATCAGCATCATATTGAGAATAATTTAAATCATGATTTTGTTTTAGAAACCAAAGCTGATATTGATTCAGCCTTGGAATCTTTAACTAATGCAATTTTGGATGCTAGGAATATTGCTATTCCTAAAGTCCAAGTCAAATTTGATTCTCCCATTATTGATGACGATCTTCAGCTTCTGATTCGTCTGAAAAATGTTCGCCGAAGACAGTATCAACGTTCTCGTGATCCTGCACTGAAGCGAATTCAAAAAGATTTGCAAAAGGTTATTGACCACAGATTCACTCTCCTGCGAAATGAAAAGTTCGCAAGAGATGTCGAACAAATTAAACCTTATTCCAAACCTTTTTGGAAACTTTCAAAGGTTCTTAAGAAACCTCAAAAACCAATCCCTTCTTTAAAAGATGGTGATAATATTCTATTAACTAATGGGGAGAAAGCTCAAAAACTTGCTCAGCAGTTTGAGAGTGCTCATAATTTCAACTTAAATGTTTTGAGTCCTATTGAAGATCAAATTTCAATAGAATTTCAGAATATTGTTGATCAAGAATTTTCATCAGATGAAGTTTTTAATACGGATCTGAATGAAATAAAATCTATTATCAAAAAATTTAAAAATATGAAAGCCCCTGGTGAGGATGGCATTTTTTACATTTTAATTAAAAAATTACCTGAAGCAACTTTAAGTAGCTTGGTCAAAATTTTCAACAAATGTTTTGATTTGGCATATTTTCCCAGTAGTTGGAAAAATGCCAAAGTAATTCCGATTTTGAAACCGGATAAAAATCCTGCTGAAGCCTCAAGCTATCGGCCCATTAGTTTGCTTTCATCTATAAGTAAATTATTCGAAAGAATAATTCTTAATAGAATGATGACGCACATTAATGAAAATTCAATTTTCGCTGATGAGCAGTTTGGATTTCGCCTTGGGCATTCAACTACTCATCAGTTGTTGAGTGTTTCAAATTTAATTCGAAGCAACAAATCTGAGGGCTATTCTACTGGCGCTGCTCTTCTAGACATAGAAAAAGCATTTGACAGTGTTTGGCATAAAGGTTTGATTGCGAAATTAAAAAGGTTTAATTTTCCGATTTATATCGTGAAAATTATCCAAAATTATTTGACGGATCGTACTCTACAGGTATGTTATCAGAATAGCAAATCTGATCAACTACCTGTACGTGCCGGCGTCCCTCAAGGAAGCATTTTGGGTCCAATTTTATACAATATTTTTACTTCTGACTTGCCTGATTTGCCCCCAGGATGTCAGAAATCACTTTTTGCTGATGATACAAGCATCTCCGCCAAAGGTAGAAGCCTTCGTGTCATCACAAGAAGATTACAAAAAAGCTTGGATATTTTCAATTCTTATTTGAAAGAATGGAAAATTACTCCAAATGCTACAAAAACTCAACTTATTATTTTCCCTCACAAACCAAGGGCTGATTTTCTTAAACCAAAAATACATCACATTATAAAGATGAATGAGGTAAACTTAAAGTGGGAGGATAAAGTGAAATATCTTGGACTTGCTTTTGATAAAAACCTTACTTACAAGGATCACTTTGAAAGTATCCAGGTTAAATGTAACAAATATATTAAATGTTTGTATCCACTTATAAACAGGAATTCTAGACTTTGTCTCAAGAATAAACTGTTAATTTATAAACAAATTTTCAGACCTGCCATGCTTTATGCTGTGCCGATCTGGACAAGCTGTTGCTTAACCAGGAAGAAAAAACTTCAGAGGATTCAGAACAAAATTCTGAAAATGATTCTGAAACTTCCTCCCTGGTTCAGCACCAGTGAACTTCATCAATTAGCCGAAGTTGACACTTTGGATGTTATGTCCAATAAGATAATTGATGCATTTCGACAAAAATCATTGCAGTCTTCAGCTGCATTGATCCGCTCTTTATATAGTTTATAAGTTAGTTTTAAGGTATCCCTTTTCCCTTTTGTACATGTAGGACCTCCTACATTTGAAATCACTGAATAGCGAAAGCTACAATATTTCATGAATAAATGAAAGTTGCTAGTATTTAAAATTGAGGTGAAAAGTCATCGATTGTGATTGGACACTCAATAATATTTTAACTGAATGAATGTACATGGAAGAGAAAATCAAAATAAATAGAAATTAAAAAAAAAAAAAAAAAAAACGGTTGCCCGAGATTCACTTAAAAATTAATGTTTTAGGAGAAGGAATATCTAACAAAAAATAAATAAATTATGTTCAGCATTAAAGCTTGGCCTGTCAATAATACGTAATATCATCTGTGGCGTATCCGGATGGGACATATCAGATGAATTGGAACATCAGTTAAACTTCGGATAATTGAATCACAATTTTTTTTGTCTCATTTTTGATTGTTGAGCTTGAATTTGACCCCAATCGTGCTCTAAAGTGGTTTATAATTTTCAATTCCAAGATGGCGATGTTTAAATACTGAGAAAATGTATTTAGTATACTTAAAAGGTAATTAACAACTCAAATTTGACAAAAATAATTTGATTTTTAAAAGCAAGAAAATAAAAAAAACGAAAAAAAGGTTTTTGTGCGTGATATGATTATCCGATGTCCTTCGGATAATCGAAACTGGACTGTATATGAAATTTTAAATATAATCCCAAAATATAACCAAAAATCGTCATTTTGACACTTTGGTTTAATTTTGAAGGCAGATTCAGATTCAGTGGTGAAAATTGCATGGAAAAACATATAGTTGTACAATTTTTGAATTTCGGTAGGGTGGTCCCATACTCTTTTCACTTGAAAATCAGACATTTTCTAATGAAGATATCTCAAGTTTACAGAAAAAAATCCCCCGGAGAAAGGGGAGCACTCCTTTCGAATGTAACCTGACGCTTAAAATGTGGCTTGCGCTTTTACAGATATTTTTAATTGCATCTTTATCACATTAAAATGACTGTAACTTTTGACCCTTACGTTCAAATTTACTTTATAGAAAACGAAAATGTTTGTTTTTCAGTGCTCTAAAAGTGCTCAAAACATCACTTTTTTCTAAAATCAACCTTGAATTGCTACGTTCATAAAACTGATATTTGAAGGTTTGTTCAGATGCATTTTTCTATGCTTGGTCGAAGAAGGCGTAGATTGCGAAATAAAATTTAGGTTTTTTTTGACCAAGTTGCTTAGATTGGCAAGCCCAAAACTGCACAATTTTTCAGAAAATCTTATTTACACTTAATTTTGAGATCTGGACTACTGTGCATTGTTTTTGGTAAAATTACTCAAAAAGAAGTCAAATTCAGCCACCCACATTTTTAATTCAATTTTTTTTACTATGTACATAAGAATGATTTTTGCAGTCTAAATAATTAAATCGTTCACTGTTTTTTCTAATCTGAAAAAATATACATTTTTCGCTGTGCGCACTCTGTGAGTCGCAGTACCTGGCAGTTATTTGCTCAATCGGCGTTGTCGCGTCCGAAACAAATCATCCAGAAAAAAGGCGAGAGAAGAGGTACCACACAAAGCGAAGAAGAAAACAACTGTCGGCAATGCTCAAAATCCTAACCCCGAGAGAGGGGTGGGCAGCTTAAGGTACGACTCCACTTGCCCACACACTCAAACCAAGCTCAGACGCGATCGTACGCTGAGCGCTCAAGGAAGATCCACCGCGAGCAAGGTGAGCAAAGAAGCGATCGCGTCAAAGAAGAGGCAAAACCATTAAAAAATTTAACCAATACGATTCAAGTCAAAACCGGACAACCGAAAAAAAACAAGCAACGACGACGACCACGTACGGTTTTCTATATTTCATTTAAATTCACTCCAAATGAAATTTATTCTCTAATGCCATCTCTTTCGCGGCGAGCGCTCTCTCAGTACTCACTCATTGATTGACCGAGAGGTGCTCGCGTACACACATACTCTAGCTGGACCGGTCAACTGAATGAGGGGGTTGAGAGAGAGGCCCCCTCGGTCACTAGATTCCTCAAAAGTTGTCCAAAATTCACACACATCAAAAGACTGCTCGCTCAATGGAGAGCAACCCTGCTCGTGAATCACTCGTGAGTGCTCCGAAAAGTGTGTGCAAACAGACGAGGCAAAGCAAAAACTATAATTTTCGTCCACACAAGAAGACCGGGAAATTTGTTATTGCTGCAATCGAATTGAAGTAAGACCGTGCTCCCCCAATTGAGCAGAGCGAGACGACCCCAGGCTCCACCGGAGCCGTCTCGCTCATTTTAATAGCTGAGTTACCCCCTCTCCCATACCACACTTGAAAAAGCAAACGCCACACAATTGCACACACTTGTTCTAAACCCGTTCGCGAGCCCGCTCCCTCTCTCTGTCTTTCTAATCATCCTCATTGATGAAGAGCAGCAGCAGCTCGCTCATCCTCCTTCGCAACGAAACGCGCGCTCGCAAGTGAACCCCATCCGAATGAGCGAGGTAAACAAAAATCGCTCACGCTCTCGTGAGTTCCATCGCTTGGTGCTCGCGCACGGAGGGAAATCGTGCGGCAAAAGCGCATGAACTCCCGCAGAAATTGCAACAAAAAGAAATGTTTGAAAGATTCAAAAAGGAAAATAAAATCAGGAATTGCATGTAACGGAGAAAGAGCCTTGCTCAACGAGAAGATAAGGGTTTCTTGTTACACACACCCTCGGCAATAACCTTAACGCAGGTAGACGTTTTTTTCTTCTCGTAGCCGAAAGGACCTGCAATTTATTGGGTTTCTTGCTTCCAGGACCCTCTTTTTCTATGCTGCACCAGAGCTCTAATTTATGGTTTCGAATGCAACCAATCGAAACCGAACGAAACGAGCACCTGAATAATATCCACCGTTCAGGTGAAAGTGTTTGAAGTTGAAGATTTTCGGCGAGATGATGCGGATGGTTGAGGAGGAAAAGAAACGAGTGATGCACTTCTTCTAGAGAGGGGTTGACACAGTTGTGTGAAGAGGATGGGATTTTGTTTTTTCTTCTGATGGATTCTTGAGAAAATTGACTACTCATGCGGTGTGGTTTGAATGCATCAGTGAAGTGTATTTGAGATTGATTGAAAGGTATTTCGATGATTTTCGAAGATAAATGTGAAATGAATTGAATGTTTTGTTCGTTTTAAAAAATCGATTGTTGCAAAACTTAATTTAAAAGATATTAGAAAATACTTTAACGTTGAAAACAAATAATTCGAAATAGCCGAAGCTAAAGTATAGGATTAATCATTTTCAAAATATCAACTCTGTCTGGATGAAATAAATCAAAATCAGAAACCGAAACCCAAAAAATTAATTAGGTCACAAACAGGTTAAAATATGAAAACTTGCAGATTCCTCAAAGACGGGTACTTCGATATCTTATCACTATATTAATCAAATCGCTCATAATTGAACTGAATAATCGCCAAGTTATTCCTATGTGTATTGTGTGGGGGACACATAATAGCGGGGCGCCTGTACGCTATTGGTCGACATAACCCAATGTCGACTCGGGGCTAGCGGATGACAGCGCTCGGGTGACAGCAGTCTCAGTCTCAGTTGGCCTTGCTCGTAGCCCAGGCGTGTGGCAGAAGCCGTCGCGTCGGGTGGTTTCCTGTAAGCTATTTTGCGGCTACACATTTGGCGACCGTGGCAGATTGTGTGCTGGATTTTCCAACCAAATCTGCTTTGTTTTTTTTAAGCTTGTCTACAGGAAACCAACCAGCGCGCAGTGTTAGTTGAAAATTCTCCGAGCATTTTTCGTTAGAGCAAACGAAAAAATTGCGTTTGGATGTGTGTTTGTCCGGACGATGAGCAAAGTCGAAATAGTGTTGTGGAAAGAACGATAGTTGTTGAGAAGTTGTTAGTGGAATTTTGAACGGACCACGGTGGGTAAGAAGGGGATTATTATGCAACTTACATGCACCTCGGAAATTCCTCCTGGAGGTTGTTGGTGGGACTATTCTGAGTCAGAAAAATCGATTCCCAAAATATTCTGTCGGTGAAAACTGATTTTATCTCGATTTGAAGTTAAAAAACCTAATATATCACCTAAAACCTCATAAATACGTCTAAAACCTCGGTCTATCTCGGGACAAAGATGTAAATTTTCATCAAGATATCAATCTTTAGTTCCCAAAATATATTCCTGGTGTTTCCTATTTACAATTCAAATGCAAAGCGACAGCTCCTATTAAGTTCAATCAAGCTCATATTTGAGATGTGAGCTCAGTACGCCCACCGGAACCTGCCCCTGAATGCCCGCCTAAAAAGTAATTTTTGTTACATCCTACTGAGTATGATCGTAGTAGCCTATTATAACAGGAATGAGTTAAATATCGAAGAATTTTGAAAATTGGCAACAATTTTCCCACTAAAATAGACATAACTTTACTAAAAATGGATAAAATGTCATACTTTTTTTCTGCAAAATTGTTCTTCATTTTGTTTGCAACAATGCTACAACATTAGTTTTTGAATTCAGACATGACAGTTTATTTACCAGAGCAATTTGAAAATATTTTTAAAGAAATAACACTATTTTACACCTCCTGATGACGCTGGGACTCAAGTAATGGACCGATTTAAGGTGTACTATGTCAGGAATATATTTTGGGAACTAAGAATTGATATTTTGATGAAAATTTACATCTTTGTCCCGAGATAGACCGAGATTTTAGACGTATTTTTGAGGTTTTAGGTGATATATTAGGTTTTTTAACTTCAAATCGAGATAAAATCAGTTTTCACCGACAGAATATTTTGGGAATCGATTTTTCTGACTCAGAATAGTCCCCCCAACAACCTCCAGGAGGAATTTCCGAGGTGCATGCAAGTTGCATAATAATCTCCTTCTTACCCACCGTGCGGACCACTCTTAGTAACGAGTGAGTGAAGTCGTGAGGACCACTCCAGGTACGAAAATGAGTGAAGTCGTGAGGACCACTCCAATGAGCCGGCGAGCAAGGTCGCCCTCAGTCAGCTTCCGGCGAACGAGGTGCGTGAAAACGCCGCCAACCCGATCAAAAGAATCAACGCGAGCAGCCATCAATTCACGATCAGCGCATGATCGTGAAGAGCCGTGAACCTCCGGCGAGCAAGGTCGCCCTCAGTCAGCTTCCGGCGAACGAGGTACGTGGAAACGCCGCCAACCCGATCGAGAAGAATCAACGCGAGCAGCCATTGCAGTACGATCAGCGCGTGATCGTGAAGAGCCGTGAACCTCCGGCGAGCAAGGTCGCCCTCAGTCAGTTTCCGGCGAACGAGGTGCGTGGAAACGCCGCCAACCCGATCGTGAAGAATCAACGCGAGCAGCCATCAATTCACAATCAGCGCGTGATCGTGAAGAGCCGTGAAACTCCGGCGAGCAAGGTCACCCTCAGTCAGCTTCCGGCGAACGAGGTGCGTGGAAACGCCGCCAACCCGATCGTGAAGAATCAACGCGAGCAGCCATCAATTCACGATCAGCGCGTGATCGTGAAGAGCCGTGAACCTCCGGCGAGCAAGGTCGCCCTCAGTCAGCTTCCGGCGAACGAGGTGCGTGGAAACGCCGCCAACCCGATCAAGAACGAGACGTACAACATGTACATTGTGAAGAAATCGTACGATAAGTTAGATTGGCAGTTATAGATATTGTAAAGAAATTGTCCGAGGTCCTGCCGAAAAAGCGGTGTATCATGGGCGAGGTAGGTGGAAGGGTCGTATTGATTCCGAAACATCACTTAACGCTGATGCCGCAAGAAGGTTTGTTTTATGGTTATCTGTTTATGTTTATCTGATAATGTTTTTTTTTCAGTTTTAGACAATTTTTTAAGAAAGCAGTCATCCAAATTGAGGATGAGGACGGAGCACGGTCAGCCCGTGGTGCAGCAATTGAGCTTGAAGGACCGTGCGAAGATGCTTAAGAACCCGCCCAACCCGAACGAGCAGAAGGTGCTGGTGCAGCAGGGGCCAGTGCAGAATCAGGACGCGGCGCCTTCTGCCTTTGCAGCAACATTCGAGTCAACCAAGCAGCAGCAGGTGAAGGTGAAGGAAACGTGCGTGTCGATGTGTGCATACACCCCCACAGCCGGTAACAACGAGTTGTAGCTGACGTTCGGGGTTGTGATAACGATTCTGAGCAAGGACCTCCCGGACACGACACTAATCTGAAGGTACCAGACCAGCCTGAGGGTTCCTGCACGTCAAACGATCTTGATGTGCATAATGAGATCCACGTAGATGAAAGTTTAGTCGAAAGGAGCGAAAGGCACCTGAGAAAAAGCGAAGGCTATGATCCACCCTGACTAGGAAAAGTGTGTAGTCAGGGCAACCATTCTGCAACAGAAAATAAAAATGTAGACAAGTGGACAAGATCAAAAAAGATGCGAAGAAAAGTGAAATCAAGGATTATCTTGATGAAAATTGGGGAAATGTGTAGTGTGTAGTGTGAAGAGTGTAGTTGAGCGAATAACTATAAAAAGTGTAAAATCAACCGGACTACTCTGAGATGAGAAAAATAGTATAGAAAGAGAGTCCGAGAAAAGGCCAATGAGTTCGCCTAGAAATGAGCAGTAATTTTGGCCGATTTTTGCGTGACATTCTTTAGGGATGACGAATTAGGATAGTCAAAAAAAATGCCGTTTTCGACGATTTTCGCAGAAACCACATTTAGAAAAAAAAAAATAACTCCGAGCCATTTAAACCAATTTTAGTTCTCTTGGACGCAAATGAAAGGTGGTTAAATAGGCTTTTAAGGGAAAATTAAATGAAGTTTTGAAAATCTTGCCGAATATTTAAAAATGTTGTAGAAAAACCTAAAATGCTTTTTTCAGATTTCGGTAAAAATTTGTTCAGCCAAGGCTAAAAATGCACATTTTTGACCAAATTGAATTGAATCAAACTGAACAGTTTATTTTTCGAGCGATTTTATAGCCTCTCCTCAGTGAGGAATTAAAAAGAAAAAAAAAATAGCTCTCAATTTTCCTTTGGTCTTTATAACAATTTTCTAGGCATTCACTTATCCACTCTTATCTCTCGTTGCAACAATGTGGTAATACCGCACTTTTTCATCCATAATTAATGTGATGGAATTTGATTTGAACATTTTGACTTGCTCATATGCTACGATATCGATTGTTCAGTAAGTATTCGGAATCAGGACCCTCAACTGATATTCCAGCTTTCACTGTATTGAAAATCTTCGTTTTAGCCAAAAGTTTCACAAAAATGCCACGGAGTTTAAAAATACTTTGTACTTTGATTCTGGGATTCGCACGATAGCCATCGTGCGGGATGAGCTGTTTGAGGAGTTGCTGGAAGTTTTGGTTTGGTTGGATGTTTACCATGTGGTTTACGTACTGTATGATGGTGACCAATCGGTGAGGTATTACGATCGCTTACAACGGAGGTTGTTTCGGATTGACACCGTAGACGTTGATTTGTTTCACGAGTCCGATATGAATATGATGGGAATGACGTTTGGTGTTCTGGATGAGGATCCGGTTGATAAGTTCTTATTTGAGAGTATCGCTGGTGTCTGCAATGCTACATTGATTGGCAAGACGAGACAGAGAAGTGAAGTCCACGTAAAAATGTACCATGATATCTATTACATCCTGAACGATGATCTGGATATGATTCCTTACTTGTTGTACATGCATCGATTCCATTACTACAAACTGATGGTTCCGCAGAGTTAGCAGAAGCTGCTTCTGTCGGCTCTGTCAGATCCCTTCGATAGGTTTATCTGGATTGCTATCTTCTGCTCGGTATTTGGGCTAGCATTGCTGACGATGTTTGTACGGGAGCGAAGAATCCGGTGGGCACGCGTAAGCGATCTGTTCGTGAAGCTGCTTGGAGTTGGACTGATGGGATCGCTGATCAAGCTTCGTAACGATTCGGAGCGATTCACGGTAGGATTATACATTCTGACCAGTATCGTACTGGTGTCCGCCTATCAATCGCTGGTGATTTCGTTTCTGCTTAGTAATCGGTACTATCCGGAGCTGGATACCCTCAAGCAGATAAACGCAACCTGTCGATGGGTTGATGATGACGACAACTATATACTGCAGGATGCCGGATTTCTCCACTATGGAGAGTGTAACGACGATTTTCCTGACGATATTGACCTGCAAGAACAGATCAAGCTTTTGTATGAGCAAAAGTGTTGTATGGAATTATCGTACACATACTACGAATCGTTCGTTGAAGTAGTCACCCGGAACCTCTTTTTTCAGACTATCCAAACTAGTGACCCGCCAAGTACCAGTGTTTGCAGCTTTGATTTCGTTTTCCCCTCTTCACAACATCGTCAAGAGGTTTGCGTCAGTTTATCATGAGGCGAATCTCTACTACTTCATCGAACAGGACCACTACCAGGACCCTGCTGTTATAAAGCGTCGCAAGCTTGAAGCTGCGCCGATCACAGTTCAGGATCTGCCACTAGTGTGGATATTGTACGGATTAGGACTAGCATTATGTTTTACGTGTTTAATTTGTGAAAATATCGTGTATTTGTTTGAAAAACTTTAAGAAATCGAATAAAAATCAATGATTAACTTATGACAACTCATTACAACAAAATTAATAAATTGTAACACTTGCTTAAGCCACCTCTCAGAACCATCCTCCCACAGAAAAAGAGACGACACCACCAGGAAGGAAGAAGCCCGGAGCTCCGAACATAAAGTACTCCGCACACGAAGCCAGTGGATCACCCGAAGTTGAATAGTGGTCATTAGACGAGCGAGACCGCGCGCTCCAGCCTGAGCAATTCGTCTCGCTCTGACTCATACAACACAGCACACACACACACGCAAGTGAACAGTATTTTGGGGGGCATCACGTTTTTTTTTGTCCGAAGGAGCTCAATGGGTGGGCGGTTGGGGATTTGCCCGTAAACTTTTGACTCATGAAGGTGAGCGCTGGCCCGCTCTAAACAATAACAACACACTTTTGAAGAGGAGGATGAGCGGAGAGTTGAGTGACGAATGAACGCTCAAAGGATGTTGAGCGATTTGTTTTTCTTTCGATTCCGCTTTGAATGTCCTTTGAGTTGCACAAGGTGAGTGCCGCTCATGAATGAGCTCGCTCTGAGTTCTCTCCGTTCTTCCTTCCTCTCTCATTCGGCCGAGTTCTTTGAACGGTCGTACGTACTTACGTGAGTACTTACAGCTTTTTGCGCTTTGCTCAATCATTCATTCGGTAACGCTCGCATCGTGTGCATCGTGTTTTTACGCTCTTATTCAGTGCGCGCGTGTAAGTGTGCGAGAGAGGGAGAGCGCGAATCGAGTTGCTCATCATCGCACACACAGAGGCTCCTCCAGTTGGTTGACGTTCAGTGTGCGTTGAGGGCGCACTTGAAGTTCAGTTGCACAGCGTGTCGTGTCGAGGGAGGAAGTGTGTAGGGAACCCACCTGGCTTGCGATACGGTACACACAACCGGGTCTCGTGTCAACGCCGACTACTACTACTCCGGCGGCGGCTCACAATAGTGAGAAGTACCTGTTCGCGACAACCACAACAAGATCAAGCGGGGTTCACCGTTGACAGCCGCGCGGAGCCGTCTCCAGTCTGCAGGTCGCGCTTCGCGAATCCGGAACACGTTCGTTCCGCGCCGTGACGGAAAGGCACTAGCAAACCAATACAAAACAAGCCTAATCTCGGGAGTGTGTGCGGTTCGCGGAGAAAAACAAACGACACGGGGAAAACAAAAGCAAGATAAACAACTAGTGACAGTTTGTGGACAGTGTCAAAAGTGCAGAAAGTGAGCGGGTTTTTTTTGGAAAAGGAAGAAGAGATACCGGAAGCAGATGCAGCAGTGATAACCGGTGAAGAATTGGTTAGTGTTTCGAGCGTGAAGATTGGGGTAGCAAGAACAACATCTTTCAGTTTTGTCATTTTACAAACAAATTTGAGCCAAATTACACCAAAGAAAGCCAAGATTTTGAGCGCTTTGCGCACGTCAATTCAGCCCTGCGACACCTTACCTTTAAGATTGTTCACATTGAACGCGTTTGACGTATCAAAGTAAGCAATGCAAAAGGTAAGGTTTGAAGGACTGAGTTGAGCGCGTAAAGATCTTAATATCTCTACGGAATCAACTCGGATCGCTTTGCGATCTTCGGCAATTTTATAGAGTGTCTCGAATTCTATACGAAAACTGCTTCTCTATAAAATCTAGTGTTTACTTTGGCTCAAATTTGACTCCAGTTCGAACCCAGTGACACGAGCGTACACCGTGAAGATCTGCAATCTTAACAACTCTTGCGGTGCCCGCGGACAAATTTGTGGCGCATTTTATGAATGTCATTGATGAATCGCTCGCGCCTTATCGATTAATTTCCCGGAGCTGACCGAGCGCTAATGACGGCGATAACGCCGCAGAGACGTTGTCCGCCCAGAAAAGCAATTAATTTCATCGTGTGCAATCAACGTACCATCTATATTTCCAGTATCAGTGGAAGAGTTGTGTTTGATAAAAAAGTAGAACATACTCTTTATTAATCAAAAAATGCTGCCGCTATTTACCGAACTCTGCTGATAAGTGCCGCGCACACCGGGAAGACTCTTCATCACTGGCTGTCACGTCGAAACGAATTGTTTTCATAATTACTATTTTTAAATTGAATTATTAACTTTGAGGGCATCGTGATAGAGAGTGACGAGAGAGAAAAAAAAATGATAGTCAAAACCAATCAACGCGCCAAGAACACGCGGCTTGCGAGTGTTTGTGATTGATAAAACAAATGAAACTTTTTCCTCCCGCGTCGCTAGCAAAACCAAACAAAATACTCGTAATTAATCAACAGTTTGATTGATTTTGATTAAAAACGAATGATAACGGTGGCGCATTCTCACGCGCGTTCGGACGCGCTCAAGTCCGAAGTGACGGGGAAATTTTTTAAATTAAATTATATTTTTTTCGCGCGCGCTCCCGTTTCGCGCTTTCTAGTGCATGTGTTTGTGTGTCGTTGTCGTCATATTTGTCAAGTGGCAGCCCCCCTTCGGTGCAGTGCGGAACAAAAACAATGCAGAAACTGTTGTCGTCGTAGTGCTTCGGATTATGAACGTTGCACTGCACATACCAAATCGCCGAAGGCCGTCGCCTGTCACCGTCGTCATTCATGGGCGAGCTCTATTTGAAACCTGACCTGACCTGCTGCGCCGTTTCAGCTAACGCCAACCGACTTCCAGGTTCCTCCAATCCTCCAGATATTGATGGTAGATATGCGAATCTCTCGGCTTACCCCTCTCTCTCTCCAAGCGGCGTAGTTTCACCCTAATCGATACGGTCCGCGACGATTAATCGATCGACCTAATGCAGCTATAGTCAGCTGTTCTATCCCTCCCTATGGTTTGTCCTTAAATCTCATAAATCTCTCCTCCACCGGAGAGTACGGTGAACCCCGGAAAAGGGCCCCGTCTTTCGCACTTGTGCGCGCCGTTCCCGGAAAAGTTGAATGGTCGGTAGGGAGATCACAGTGAGGGAAAGTTAGGGAAAATCATCAGAAATTTACATTTTTTTAAATTTGTGCCCCTGAAAATGTATGAATTCCAAAAAAAATCATTGATAAACTTGTTAAAACTTTGCTTAATTTACTTGTAAAAAAAACAAAAATGGTTTTTTTTTCGAGCAACGAAATTTACTTCTAAATCTAAAATAACCAAATTATTTAAGAATTTGTTAAAAAAACACTATAAATCATTCATTTCAATTCATTTTTTTCTTTTTTAACGTATTAAACATTGTTCTTTCTTTCAAGCCATTTGAAATCAAATTTGTTCAAAATTTTGCTAGTCTAGTCTGACTTTTTTTCTAAGTTCAACCGTACTTCATGGGATTTATTTCAAACTATAAGTAACAAAAATCTAGTTAAAATACCTGTATAATCATGAATCCTTAATTCATCCGTTGGAAAACCTTGAATTTTCTTCAATATTTGTAACGTATTCAATAAACATAATCAAAACTATTACCATTTTCAAATAATAATTTAGAAATTTACTAGATCCAGTTTTTTTAGATTCTTAAAAAAGACCAATTTTTTTAATTAAAAATATTATTATTAAACTCTAATGTAACAAATAGTTGGTAAAGCTTGTCCTTCAGAATTTCTAATATTTCAAGACATGTTGTAAAAAAAAGGGAAGTGGAGAACAATAACAATAGAGAAACGTACTTAAATATTTCAGTATCCATATCATTAAATCAGATAAATTTCGATTTTTAACTAAGTAATTTCAAGTTTTTAGATAATATATTCGTGAACTGGTTTATCGTGAAGACTTCCATCATTGTCATGATTTTTCGCTCAAAGATATAAATTTTGCCTCGCTTTCAATATTTTGACAAAATTCCTTCAACAAGTTGTTTAGAATAGTGCCCTACACATGCTGATTTCTTTTGGTAACGATTATCCCATTCCTTGTGAAGTTATGGAAATCGTCATTAATCAATGATTGCCAACTAGGACGTCAATGACTGTGCCACAAAATTATATAAATTTTGAAGCACAATTGATTTAGATCAAAAATTCTTACAGTGGCTTCAAGAAGGCAACAACCGGCACACACTGATTCCTTTTGGTGCTGAAATTCGTTAAATTGAATTTAATACAGAATATTTTATAGTGATGATCAATTTTCTTCGAAAATGATCAACGGCTTCACCTTATATGAAGTGCATATCATGATTATTCTACCATGATTTCATGAATTTGTTTACGTTTCCAAGAACAGGTTTTTGGTGTTTTTTTGTTCATTGCTACGGGAAGCTTTTTTTTTGCGTGTACCATTATTTTCCATATCTTTTATTTATAATGTAATCTTGAGGTTTGACCGTGATAATTCGTTTTATTTAAATTTTCACATTCTGATGTCAATTTAGAAAAGAATTGTTGTCAATCATTGAGATTAGAATTGTGCCACAATAAATGCTTGAAAAATTTAAAAAAATGCAGCGGCCATTTTTAAATGTGTATGGTTAAAAAAAACAAAAACAAATATCTCAATAAAAGATAACAATGTAATAATAACATAACTAAGCGAATTTTTAATGATAAGGTTTTTGATTGTTTTCGATTTTATCCATCACTTGTAATAAAGATTTAGAAGAATATAACTGAAATTCCAACAACATGAAATTGAAGTAAAAGCGCTTTTTTTATTTTAGCTAGATTTCAGCAAAACTTAGTTTAAAATAACAGTGAAAAAAAATATAGTTTGAATGATTTTCTATTAACTTAATATAAAAAAAAAAATCTTGGAGTTCAACAATCATACCAAAAAATAAATAAAATTTAGCTGTAGTTATTGTTGCATTTTGCAGTTCAAAGAATTCGTTTTAATTTTGTTTGATCGATAAAAGTTATTTTTTAACCATTTCAACAACCTTATCTCACCATGCTCCGGCTCCGATATTCTCGATCTTACATAGTTTATTGATTTTCCCTCTCATTTTCCGCAAACACACACAAGCTCACCCATTTCCAACCATTCGGCCACGCTGCAACTGCGGAAAAATCGTGCAAATTAATCACCCACCCTTTGCGTTTCCTTATTTTTGCTCTCTTTCGGTGCCAAACTTTTCCCCGCGATAAAAAGATTCACCACACACACCATTGTGTGCTGCTGCTCACCCACCCCCTAGATTTGGGCGCCGCCGATTCGACCGTGGCCGATCTTTCGGACACACACTAAATCGAATCGATATCTTTTCGCCCGGTTCTAAAAATAATATTCCATCATTCTCAGCAGATAAAAAAAAGAAGTACATTTACCAACAAACGAAACCAAGAGGGAAAAAAATCGAAATCGCAGAATTATCGAAAACTCATAACTCAGGCTTTAATTATTAATCTGATTTTTTTCTTTTGGTTTTCCTCCTCCTCGATTCACCCTCACCCTTTTTTCTGCACCCAGAAAAAAACAGAATGTTAGACCTGAGGTTTATTGCGAAAATCACCCTCACCCGCTATCAGGATGAACAATGGGCCGCGCCGAAATGATGAACGCCGAACCCTTTTTTCACCCACTTTTCCCGCCGCGCCGCGATCGGGCTACTTTGGAAGTTGCTCTGCTGATAGTAGAATACAAGAAGGGGGTGGTGGCGGGGTGCGGACTAGAACATGGAAACTGTTTTAGGATGATGAGAGGACTAGAATCGATGGAAAATGATACGGTTTGGTGCCAGCCGCTGCCGCGAGCGAGTTCAATTGAATTGATTAGTTGGACACGAGGCTCGGCGGTGGTCACGTGAAATTGGGTGAACTTCTTTGGTGAACATGGATTGGTTCGATTTATGCTAAAAGATATTTGATATTTTAAGCTTAGAAGAATATGAAGTAAAATAATAAAATCAATAATCTTTGAACAAGTAGCTTTATAAAATAAATAAAGTAAAATTTTCACAATTTTAGTTACTGTTCAGCAGAATCTTTTATTACTTTCAGAATTATTACAAAATTCTAATACAAATCAACATGTTTCATAACAATGTTTTGCAAATCGAATCTGTCTTTCTGCAGTGGATAAAGAATAAACGAAAAATCTTAACAACACACCAATATTGAAAATCGTCCTAAAAATAGTTGCTGAAAAATGCTACAAAAAACAATAACGATAAAATTCTGGCATCCAATTATAATATGTTTCCGTGAATAATAGGAACATTGCTAAAAATTATTAAAAAATTATTTAATTTTTATTGGATCTGTGGTCCAAAAATTGAAATTTTAAATGATTTCAAACTTTTATTTGATTAGAATGTATAAATAAACAGTATGTGATGTGTTCGTTCTAAATAGTTTACAATCAATATTTCAAGTTCTTCCAATGATTTTTTTTTGCAGAAGTTTTGACAAGAACTTGAATCAATCATGATTCTCCTTGAATTAGGCATGCGCAAAAGAATCGGCGTTATTCATTAGGTTCAGTTTATTAAACAAAAAAAATCGAATGAAAATTGAAAAAAATGTAAAATTTTCTGAGGATTCCGAATATCTCAAAATTGAGACCAAAAAGTGCCGTCCTACAGGGCAAAAACTAACGTTGTAAAATGTTTTTTATAGAAAAATCGTAATTCTATGAGAAAAACTGCGATTGGCCAAAAAGTAAATACCATAGGCTTATAGTCCATTAAATTCCCTAACTTTTGATCTAAGAAAGTAGGGGTGTGGGAGGCTGTTGCAAAAAGTTATTAAGGTTTTAAAAAATCCATTTTTAACAGTAATTCGCAAAAGCTATGAAAAAAAGTCAAACCAATCCTGGATGTCTATAGCACATTTTGGAGGGCTTCAAAAGACCATTCGAATGCATCTAAGAGAGTTGAAATTGATGAAGTTTTACGGAAATGCGAGCAATTTTTAGATTTTTCATGTTTTTTGGACCTCAAACTTCAATGCCCGTTTTACCCCACTTCCCTTTGTCGTAGAGGGCTTTGGCATGAGTTCATCTCATGTATAGACAAACAAACCCTGAAAGTTTCATCCAAATCGGAACACAGCGATACGACCTCTAGAACAAACCGAGCAGAATCTACAAATACTGCCTCTTAATTCTTAAAAAATATTCATTTTCAGTTTTTGAAGAAAATTACTAGATTAAATACAGCTAAAAAAGCTTTGAAATTTTGAAAAAAAATATTTAAGAAAAATACATTTCTGGAGTAAATTTTTAAAACAACTTATGAGGTTTCCCTGTGCAGATTGGACCTTTTGAAAATTTAAACTAGAATTTGTTGGATAGTTTTTATTTCATTTTTCACAAGAAATAGACGAAACCGGCAGAATTTATCGATAAAATTAATTAAAATTTATATTGCATTGAACATTAAACAAGCATAAAAAGTATTTTTTTTTATTACGACCTCTGCGATCCTGTTAAAGTCTTTGGATCAATACTTTGAAAATCTTGTCTTTATTTGTTATTCCAGTTGGTTGCTTCACTGCCCATAATCGATTATTTTTTTCTGTCAACATCGATTTTTTGCTCAAGGTTGTAACAACGCATTTTCAAAAAAATCAAATTTCACTAAAATAGCGTTAAATTTTGGCTTCCGATGCGAAAAACCAAACAGAAAATATGCCATTTCAATGGGAAATCAATGACTAACACAAAAAAACACGTTTTTCTAGGAATACGTGATTTGAAATAGATGCCGAATTTTTAATAATTGCCATTTAAATATTTTAAGTTGTATGTAATCTTTTTTTCACAATTGCAACCAGGCTACAATAATTATATATAAAAAAAATAAAAATCTTAAAAAAATCGGACAGATCATAAATCATGAGAAAACGAAAGAAAACTGATTGATGTCTAATTGAGCTTTTAGAATGTTAAAAATTTTGAGCACGGATGGGAAGAACACAAAAATTCTTATACCCATCTTTATGCAGTTGCAAGAAATCGATGTAATGTTTTTTTTAGTATTTTGTTATTATATTTTTTAAAGGAGCTTGATTTTTTTCTGTTTTTTTCTGCTTTCAATCATTTATTTAACACGGTTAAACAAATTTGTTCGACAGTAGAAAAAATGTGTGCTATTTTGTCGAAAAATTTTGAAATTCTGTTTTGAATTTTAAAGTTAGTTTTTCTAAAAAGCTCCTAATTTTTCCACAAATGAGTTCTGTAATTTTAGGGGTTTCTTATGTCAAATATAAGGGAGAGAATAAAAAATCAATCCAAATTTTTAATTTTGATATTATATGTTTTTTCATGTTCTTGGAATTAAACTTTTTTAAATTTTGAATACAAACAATTTATCAAAATTGATTCCCTGATTGCGCTGCACCGTTTAACATCAGTTATGCAACCACCTGGCACTTAACCCGTTATAATATGTCCCGGCAAAAGCTGTTTACATTGCGCACATAACCATCATTAACTGCGGGCCCTGCAATTGCAGAAATTGCAAATAAAAAAGTATTAATATTTCACAATCACGTGTTCGCATGCTCTCCCTGTCTGCAATTGTCCACCCCCCAATTGGCCTGCAACCCCATCATTAATTCTTCAAGTAAACGAGTCCCTTTACCGATGGGCTCGCCATGGCGCAAAAGGAATCGATTATTGATTTTGCATAATTCATCATGGGAAACCTGGGCTGGTGGGTTCGTCCCTCCGTCCGTTTGACGCAGTCGCGCACCGCGGCCAAGACGATTAAGTTCAATTGATTTAATTAATTACTAATGGAATTATTTACTGTCCGTCGATACCGCTAGTAGTGCCCGCTATGCCAAGTGGCGAGACTTTCTTATTCGCGAGCCCCCGTCCCTTCGAATTGACTGTAACTACATCAGGGCAGGGCGACATGGTAATTGAGTTTAATTGAATTAATCGAAGGAAGCAAAAATTTCTGCAACTGCTGTCCGTCCCCACCGACTGGTGTGCTCTAGTTACTGGGTACTCTACTTTCCAGGAGGAAGCTTTAATTCAATTGAAGATTATGTAACAAAAGAAAATCTCGAGGCCGGGGTGCTCGGGAAATTGCACTGATTTTAATTCGATTAGAAAGCCATTTAGCGGAGTCCGCGGTCCGCCGCGTTGACAGCTTTGACTGATGATTCAGGAAAAGTTCCCCGTTCCAACATCTCTCAAGTCTGGAACAGATTAATTCCATTACTCCTGGGTGAGACATCTGCGAGGAGTTTCACCCTTCCGAAAAAAAGTCAGCCAGTGTGTACACTCACAAATTGTTTGATCACAACAACAGTTTCGCCAACACTCCCTGTTCAACTTTCGTTGGGTTTGGTCGTCTTTCGAGCTAGCTTAGCGCGTTTTTGACGGTGTTTTGTTAACTTTCGCCGACGGCCATGGCGGCGGCCGCGACGGTGGAGAGTGAGTGGACGGAGCACAGGGCTGAGAATGGAAGGACGTTCTACTGGAACGCGGCCTTGAGGAAAAGTGTGTGGGAGAAACCGGACGGGTTTCAACCCAAGACGCAGGCGGGGACGGGCATGGAGGTGGAAGACTCCGAAGGAGGAGGAGAGGACGGGGGCGAATTTCGTCCCGTGGTCAAGGTTCGCCGCAGGAAGGCTAAGGAGGAGATCAACGTCGGCGATGGCGGCAACGACGGCGATGTGGAGAAACTGCTCAGCAACAACAAGTTCAGCCCGCTAGCGGAGGAGAGCAACAACAACAACAATGCGAACCCAGCAGCAGAAAAAACCATCCCCGTGGTACCAGCAACCGGCAAGTCGGCCGGGGAGAAGAAGCAGCCGCCGCTGGTGGTGAAAGAAATGAGCTTCGCCCGCCTTGCGAAGGTGATGTCGTCGTGTGATGTCCAGCCGGAACACAAACTGACGCGGTACGGCACAAAAATTACGTGCTTCTCGAGCGACGACTCCGACACGGTGCAAGCCCACCTGACGAAGAACAAGGTGCAGTTCTATACGCACGGAAAGCGCAGTGCGAGACCGCACCGGGTAGTAATGCGAGGTCTCCCGAACGTGGAACCGGATTACATCAAGGAGCTGCTCAAGACGGAACATCAGCTGGACGTCTTGGCAGTACACGCCATCAGGCGGAAGCAGCAGCTTCCCGCCATCGATGAGACGCCTTTCATCGTGCTCTTCCCCAAGGGGCACACCAGTCTGAAGGAGTTGAGTAGCAAGGTAAAGAAAGTGGGACCAGTCGTCGTCCGGTGGGTGGCCTACCGGAACAAAGAACCGCACGTGACCCAGTGCAAGAACTGCTTGCAGTTCGGTCACGGAACCAGTAACTGCCATCTCAAGCCCAGGTGCAGCAGCTGTGGGGGTCCCCACAACACAGAAAAGTGCAAAGCAGAAGAAACGCAAGCCAAGAAATGTGTCAACTGTTCTGGATCCCACGAGGGTCTGGACCGCAGCTGTCCCAAACGTGCGCAGTTCATCCAGTCGAGGCAGCAGGCGTCCAAGCCGAAGCCGCCAGCATGGAAGAAGGACAAACAGACTCCTGCAGGAGCCGTGTTTACCGCGGCGGATTTTCCTCCGCTACCTGGAGCGGTACCGGAAGATAAACATCCTCGTCCCGCAGGAAGAAGTCAAGGAAATACTGGCGCCGACGCCGGTGCAACCCCGAAGGAGCAACAAGGTGAACGGATGCTGTACAGCGAGTCGGAGCTGTGGGCCATTTACCGAGAATACAGAGTTCGCTTGAGGCAGTGCAAGACACCCGAGGAACAGATTGACGTGATCGCACACTTGCTGACACATGGCACGAGAAAATGATCATCTGATTCAGTTAGGTTTTTTTTTATTATTTATTATTTGTTGTATTTTTGATCCTCGGTCCTAACCTGGTCGTAGCACCTAAAAGGACCTAATAAAAACAAGTTGTGAAGAAAAAAAAAAAAAAAAAAAAAACAGTTTCGCCAAACCATCCCGTTGATTTCGGCACTGTATGAGTAATTAGAACTCCTCTCGCAATTAGAAGATGCACCCACACAGCCGAAGCACGTGGTGGCGCGCTCCGTGAGAGCGAATGAGCGCAAGAGAGCGAGCGCGCGCGCCTGCAAGGTAGACTCGCCGCGTTACACGCTCATTACTCTCGACTGGACGGCGCGCGATGGTGTCGTTATCCTTTTACTGGCTCCAAATAAAACACAGTTGATTTGTAGTTTTCCCACACAGCGTGTTTCCACGGAAAATTCATCATCTTCCGAGACGGCCACTAATACAGAGAAACCCCTGCCCGGTTACACTAACACAATCGAGAGGGAGCGAGAGCATTCGCATCTAAACCGCACTATTCCCAACAATAAATAAAATTACCACCTTCCTGTGCCCATTAACCGAGGAGCGGATCCTGGCACAACTACTACGATAACTGCCCCTGAATTGCGGCTACCGCGCCAAACTCCACACAACAATCGGCAACCCGAAAAGTACTTGTTCCATTGTAATTCATATAGTTACACGGTTGGCGGAATCTGTCCCGCTCGGGCTCCCGATTAATGGCCATAGTGCCGTCTCTGCGCGACGTCACGGCGACATCTGTACACTGCTCCAAATGACGACAACGACGACACATTTCGATGTAGAAACGGGTAGAGACATGGTAGTGAGCGCGCGCCCGAGCGAGTGTTCAAGTACTTGTAAAAGTGCCTCCTCCTCCCCGTCCCACCCTCGTTAACCGATTAGAGTGAGCGAATAGCCTGGAAGGAAAAATCAATAAAACAATAACAACTATGGGATAGTTTTATGTGCGGAGGGGGGTTCACAGTTAAACGATGCTCATTTTCGCACTGGAGAGACAAATTCGCGATTCTAATCGGGAACTTTTATTCGCAGGTTCCCTCGTGTAAGGCAGCAGTTTGAACAGACCCTCGGAACCATCTGCAGAGTGTGCAAGCGCTACCAAGTGATATCAAGTGTCAAAAGATTTCCGTGTCGCAAGAAGAGGATTTTCCAGAAAGGTGACAAGTGCTCCGATCCCGATCCCCGGATCCAGCAGCCGATCCGCGTTGAGTTATTGGTGAGTACCCGTCCCCTCTCCCCCTCTTTTGTTGACAGTGTAAATTTGACAGTCGAGCGCGATTAGGGCGACATCTACCGACTCAATATTTGAGACACGCGACTTCTTGTCAAATCGATCGTGTACGTACACCTGTCCGCGCCTCACCTTTCGTCGAGTATTTTTGTTTGTTGTTTACTCTCCCAATATGTGCGCTGTATACCAACCGTTTAATGCGCACACACACACACTCGTTTATTTAAATCGTCTATTTGTACATTCATTGAGAACGCGGTGCGGCAGACGGAAAAGTTTTTGTCTCGCCGCCCTCAGGTCCTGCTCCCTCGCAGGGAAAGGGGCAACCCCTCGCGATGCGTGCGTGAAAATTAAATAAAATGTTTGCAGACGTAGCGATAGGGTTGTCAGCTTTTGAACTTCTTTCGTTAGCGATGCATTAGCTAACTTTTCTGTACTCCAGAATCGATGTAAAAGGACTGGAGTCAGTCAACTATCAGTCCAATCTGCTCTAACTAGATGCAAAGTTTGTTTACAATTTTGACAGCTGCCCAAGGCGTCAAGGTCACTCAGCAAAGGTGGGAACCACCTGTCAAATCTGACATCCCACGCGCTCGCCACAGTTTCAATCATCAGAACTCACGAAAATCTTCGTCAATTTCCCCCCCTCTGGTCACCCTATCCTCGCCAATCGTCGCCGGATCCAACCCTTTTTCGCCGTTTTCTTGACACGCTCGAGCGGCCGGCCGCGCCGTTTGCCTATTGGAAATGAAAATAAAATTAATCATAATTTCACCCCCCTCGACAACCCGTGAGTCACCCAGTCGGCTCTGCCTTCTCTCTCCTCGCTCTCTCTCTCTGGATGGGGCTGCCACGTGCTCGCGCGAGGAAAACCTGCCAAGAAGTGAGCCCATCACAACAAACCTCCGCGTCGTCGCGGATTTCCTACCCCCCTCCGGAAGGGTCGTCAATTTTTTTCTCGATGGAGCTGTAAAATGTGATAATACCTACTGTAAACCACGTGGGCGGTTGTGGGGAATGAGACGGATATTGTTTACCTTTTTTTACGCGATGAGATGAATCTGCATTTTTTGGCGACAACGAAAACAGTGACGGTGGCGCCGCGTCGCGGCGTGTAATTGCGTTTCAATTTGACAGCTGATCGCTTCATTGAGTTGCGACCCCCAAGGAGAATGGTAATAAAAAGTCGCGGTTTATGATACGAGCGGGTTTGCGATTTTTTCTTCACGGATCGTAAACAATGTTGACAAATCGACAGACCGCCACGTGGTGTTGTCTGACAGTTGCACCAGCAGCAGTGCTGCCAGTTGACTTAATTGCGCCCTCGCGGCCGCGACCATTAGGCCACTGATAAGAGCTGGGCGATTAGGGCGCCCCCATTCGGCGGCGTCGGCGGCTGCAATTATCCGAATTGTTGTGAGCGCTTTTATATTGAGAGCACTTGAGGCCGCCGAGCGCAAATCAAATGACAGTCGGTCCAAATATGGCGCGTCACTGCATTGTTATTATCGCGCAAGGGGGGGAGGGGTTGCTCAAATCGAGTGGAACGTGTGGGGGGGGAGGCTGTTAATAATGGGCCCCCGTGATCAAATTAGCTGACGCGAGAAGCGTCGTACCCCTCGTCGTCTTGACTGTGAGCTGTGAGCGACTATCGAAGACGACGACGGCAGTCGTCGTCCCGTTGAATGACTGATAAAGAGGAAGTCATAAAACTTTATTAATTACATTTTACGACATATTAATTATTTCCACACAAACAAAGAGCACTTGTCTCAAGCTGCGAGTACTCGTTGGCGCGCCACGCCGTGGCGCTTTCGGGTACTACTTTTGACAGCTCGCACGGCTTGGTATTGTTTGGTTAAAAGTTTCTCGATTCCGAACGATTCGAGCAATTGTGCTAATGAAACTTTAAGTTAATTATAGGTCCCGCGCTCAAAGTCACATTCTTTGTATTTTTTTGTGTGTTTCGCTCAACCAGTTTCTCGCAACTCCGCTCTGTGTTTCCTTCTAATTCAAATAGTAAAGAGTCTAATTGAGCGGACAAACATAACCTCCACAACCGCCGGCACACAAATACACAAACACACACGAGCAACAAATTGAAATGCGTACACCGAAGTTCAATCAACATTGTTTCGGCGATTGCTCGGCGTATATACGGGCGCTGTTGTCATTGGAAATTATATTAATTAATAGAGTCCCGACGAAGCAGGCTGGGTATTGAGTCGCAGACCTACCCCCCCGGGACTCCTTGGCAATCGATCAACTAATAGGCAATCAAACGTCAAAATTACCCCCCACTAGAGGGCGCTCAAACTTGGGGTGATGTTTTCATTATAACCTACAGCGAGTAAATTGGTTTGAAATTTGAAATTGTTTTATTTCATCATAAAATCGACATTAATAGCAAATTATACCATTTTCAGGTAAGAAATAAATAGCTTAATTGATATAAACGAAAATATTTTTGTGATGATCGATTTAACCTGTTCATTATCTGATTCAAAATAAGGGAATGTTTTAATCAACCAAAACATAACTAATCAATTGAGAATGTAGATTATTCAAGTCTGGATTTTTTTTTGAAAAGGACCAATAAACCAAATTTTCAGTTTTTGCTTTTTGGGTGTTTTTCAATACCCCTGACTTGCCCCTGACTCAAGGCGGTTCTAAAAACACCCAAAAAGCAAAAACTGGAAATTTGGTTTATTGGACCTTTTCAAAAAAAACTCCAGAAGTGGACAATTATTTTTTAAAGTCACTTCTACCATAAAAGCAAAGATCTGCTTGAAAAATGATAATTGGATTGATTTTCAAAATTAGCAATCTAACCTCATTCTCGCATTTTCAATCCGGATCTCAGAATTTTCAATGAAAAAGGCAACTTAGCAAAAAAATCAAAAAGTCAGTCGATAGAACTTTTTATTTCTTACCTCCTGTTAACTTTATTTTATTACAAAAGATCAATTTTCTTTTAAAAAATCTTAGATTAGTTTTCACTCCCCTTTGCACTTATCGCGCATAACCGTAAACGTAACCTTGCACCAAAGTTCTCCTACTCGAATGTAGGTGGCGAATAGAGTTTTTAGCTTTGGTTTTGGGGGCCTATTGCGCAGTAATATGGTGAAATTTGTTTGACAAGGTGACCAGGATGAGCTAGCTGTCAAAATTTGGCAGTGTTGCCATTTCGGCTAACGAGGGCGCAACGCAATTCAAAAGTTTAAATCCAATGATCGTAGAGCGGTAGTTCAAACTGCCATAACTGTCAAAGCTGGTAATCCTGTCACAAATTGGTCGCCCCTCCACCTCTAATCGAATGAGTTTACTCTCCAAGAAGTCACATCGCACCGCCCCGGGGACAAAGTTATGCATGTACTTGAGATTAATTGAAATTGTTTTCGCCGTCGTCGCCGGGCGGCAGCACACTCTCCCGCAGGGAGTTCCCGCTGGTTCTACACGTTGTCATCGATTATTATTACATAATCGTAGCTCGGGTCGGGCCACCACCCGCGTGTGAGCCATTGGAAGAAGTCTAATTATGAACTTGCCATTGTCTGAGGATTGGATCCCCCCTCAAACCCTCGTTACCCCGGGATATTCCGAGAACAAAAAGTCTGGGACATGTGCAAAATGTACAAAAGAACGAAATATATCCATGTCCGAGACGCCAAACACACTGCCAAGGCTCAAAATAAAGCAACCTTGAGTTTAATAACGACTTGGCATGAATACAGAATTCACGACAACCAGCCGGGCGACCAACGCCGGTTCTTGCGCTATCCGTCGATAAACGAATTTGCGTCTCAATTAAAAGCAGTTGACCCCGTTTTGCGGGTCGTGTGACCAGGTCCAGAACAATCATCCGGAGTGGACACCGGATTACATCTCGCCACATGACTTGGCAACTGAGTCAAGACGCGGTCGGTAGTCGTGATTAATTGATTAGTACTCGGCTGGTAGAACAAACAGTCCAGCTGTAAACTCTGTACACTGAATACTAATTAAACTCTGTCGGACTGTGCTTAGCTCACCTGAAGCTTGGCGTTCAGCGTTGTACAGTTCAGTCGAGTGCGACAAACGCTCGAACCATGCTAATAGTTTTTAATAAAAAGTCATAAAAATTAGCTCCCGGGCCACAACGGTCGAGATCGATGGGTGTAGAGACCGTGCAACAGTTTGCAACAATTGTTTGTTTGTTTGACAAGGTGAAATCTGCGGGCTTAGGGTTGTGTCGACTGTCGTTGATAACTCAAAATCTAAATCAACCAAGTCAGACTTCAATCTCAACGTAACTTCAACCGCGGCTTCTGAAGATTTTGCGGTTCTTCGATATCCAAGAACCACCCTACCCGCGTACCTGACCGAGACAAATATAACGTTACCGTTCCGCCCCTGGTCCCAATTGCCCCCACCCGGTCCGCGGACGACCACGTCCGTTGCGCACCCGTACGTACATGTGAGAGATTGTTTGACTTTTTTGTTTAAAACATGTTAATCAACCAAATACGAATGACTAATTAGCGACTATTATACAAATGCTCCGTGTGTGTGCTTCCAAATGAGTACTGCACGGCCGGATTACGGTTCCGACTTCTGCTACTGGCCCGACTGAAATAAAACAACCGAGCGCTCATTACCCGGCTAAAGATCCCGCACTTGGTCGCCGCTGGAACCAACCCGGAATGTGACACGTGAGTGCGATGACTTCATCTGTCACCGCCCAGCAGTGTCGTTCACGTGGTGCACTCCGCTGTCACCGGCAATTAGTGGACGACCTCCTACCGTTGCGAATTACGACAGAGTGCGCTTTGCAACCGCGAGACCTTCAGCGGTTCTTCCTCTTCCGACCCCAAACAATGGTCGCGGTTGGTCCGTCTAACTGGCGAGCCCAAGGTCCCCCGAAAAACCACCACGACGCGTTGGGCTCTGAATAGCAAATTGGTTCATCATTGCATCCGCCTAACCGCACCAGACATAACCTCAACTAGCTCATCTTTTTTTCGAGGGGGCGCTTAAAAACAAACCTCTAGTTTTAATTATTTCATTACCAGAGCGCGGCGGCGTACTATCGCCGGCCAGCCAACCGAGACATATGTACCGCGAGGCCATTTCTTTGTTTTGGCTAGCACACAATCAACCTGCGTCACAACGGGTTCATAGATCGGAGATCGAGACGTTTCTTTGAATCACCCCTCGGTAGTTGGCAGCACTGCCCTTTTTGACAGCTACCAGTGACGAGGGGCTATGAAGAGTGTGTGACCCCTCCACCCTCAAAAATAAGGCAAGCGTCCGCCGTAATTATTTATTATTTTAATTATTCGCCTTGTGTTGTTTTTACGAGGTTTTCCGAAACTTCATGTACTCTAATTTTCAGCTAAGCTCGCGCGGCTCAGTTTTACGAGTTGCGCGAGTACCCACAAAGAAGTAAAACGCAATTAATTTTGTGTGTTAATTTATGTACGGTTTTATCTAATGTTACACTTTTTTTCGTAAGTGCCTTCAATGTAAAAAAAACCCACAGTCGAGGGGATGCGTGACGAATGCGTTTTTTGATCTCTTGAGTGGAGAAAACGAGCCGCGAGGTCCGTTTAAGTTGGCGCACACTTTTGGTTTCGATTAAAACCGAAAGTTGCGTTAGTTTGGATTTGATTTTCCGCAAACGCGCAAATTGTTCGATTGGCGCGCCCCTCGCGTGCCGCGCAGCTGTCAAAAACAGTGCGCCCAATTATACCCCAAAACCCAAAACAAGCTCAAGCCCATAAAAAGTATGCTAATTTTTCGCTAGTTAATTGCTCGTTATTTAAATTTTCCACCTTGTAGGTGAGGATGGGAGACGAGGTGCCCAATTTAATTTTCAAGTGCGCGAGCGGAAACAATAGACTCCAAAAAATGCCAACGCGCGCGCTCTGGCCGATAACAATCTGGTTCTGGTTGCGAGCAGTTCCCACCACCGCTAACCTTGAGCCCCCGGAATGGCCCCGGACGCGCGCTCTTTGTTCTCCGTGGCGACCTCGCGCCAAGTGTTGGAGTAATTGTTTTAGACTGACGGCAGCACTGCCACGGTAATTTGAATGAATTTATCACAATAATAAAGTTTATTTTTGGGGCTTGGAAAAGTGGTACGGAAAAAGGTTTGATGGATGAAGTCTGTTGCGGAAATGGATATTTTGACATTTGTTCGGAGTTGGCCACACTGCTAAAATGCCCTTTTTGTAAACAAACAACATAATTGCTAGGAGATATTGGGCGGGGTTGCGTTGTTGGATAGCTTTTATAGCGACTACTACTTTGGATGATTTCTCGACTCCGACTTCTAAAGATTTAGCGACTTCGACTCCTGTTTTACGTTAAGACCTTACTCAACCGACTTCGACATCACAGCCCTGTTCAATAGCTGTCAAACGGAAGGGCTGCCAGTTCTCAAGCTGTTACGCTAATCCCAAAATTGCTGCGTCACTTGCAAGTGTTCTCCGTCTACCTGAATCTGACCAGTCCTTGCAGGTGACCAGCACTTAGGCTCCCGGCAAAAATTCCCAGAACCCGAACCTGGCATGCACCTATACAATTATGCTGCTCCTCAGAACTTGAAATAGAAACCGAATCATAAATTCTAAAACCGTACAGTTGCCTTCATTTGTTCCCCGGCAACATTTCGGACCTTCTCCCACGTTACCTCTCTCCGTGATGTCTTCCAGTTTCACAGTGTGGCCAACTAACCGACTCCGCAGGAGGAAGAGAGAAAGGGTGCGCTAGGGAGAGAGAGAGCTAGCAATAAATAATAATTATTTCGGCGTCTATTTGCCATTGTTCCGCCACCACCACCACCCTCCCCAGTCCCGTCCATTCGGCACTCTTCATAGAACTTCATGGCGTTTTTGGCCTTTAGAAAAAAGATAGAAGAAGCTCTTTAGAACAAAAGGCGCAAACCAAAAAAGGCGAAAAGACTTAAGAAGTCGGTGGTCTCCATCTCTTTCGCACTTGCAAAGTTTGCTTTCTTCTTCTTTGTTGGCCCCGGCCAGTGTTTATCAACATGGGCTTTCTTGAGACTTGTTGTCTAAAGACCTTCCAGCGAAACGAAAATTCATTGCTGGAAAAATGACCGACCAGAAAAAAAAGAGAGCATCGCAAATAATAAGGTCGTAAACTCATAAAAATAGGAATTTGGGAGCTACATGTTGAGTTCGGGCGTTTTTCCCTCAACTCGTTAGCTTCCGCTCCGGACTCGGATTTCTCGGGAGAAAAGCTTTACGGGAATGCAATATTTTTTATGGTGCCCCTCTCATTATTTATATTTTTCGCAACACTCTGCTGTCACTCACCGGGGTAGTTGTCAAAAAGGGACGCCCCCCTCCGAAAAAGTTTCGCCCTTCGCATTACCATACGGCGGGACGTCTCGCTGTGCCTTCTGGTTTTATGACTTCATAATACACCTTTGGGACCGAAGTCCGGAGAGCGATCCTTATTTTATTATTTTTTATTACACCTTCGTTATACCTCATTGCACACACTTTTTACGGGACGTCGTCGGCGGTAACCCTTTCGGATTTCGGACCGTCAAGGTTCCCGGGGAAGCGGATGAAGATGAAGAGGCGTCCCCGGATAACGATCTAATCTGATAAATTACCTCCAATCATAAACAAGCGTAAAGAGATCTGGAGACGGTGACGCCATCGAAGAAGGGAGGGGGCGTCATTATTTTGGGGTAATTTGACGGAACGGAGAAATTGAATCAACTGGCAACACGGTTGAGCTGTCAAACGCGCCATAATGGCGGCGCGTCACTCCGATCACCATAAAGTTGCTATAAACACAAAACACCGTGTCAAAACTTGCGCAACTTGTCGACACAAAAAGCGAGGTGCACTTGAGCAAAAAAGCACCCTGATTCGGGGTGTTTTTCCGCATTGTACGTGAATTATTCTCTCTCGCCGGGCAGCAGAACTTTGGAGGAAGGAATCGTATCCACTGCAGAACGGCCCTCTGCTGGCCAAGAGTCCTCTACCCCGACCTCCCCGGCAACAGAAATGGCAACAGCAGCCAGTTGTTGTTATGTAATAAAAACGAAATAAAATAAAATATAATGTGCAGAAGAATGTACTTGCTAAAGAGTCTGCGAACGACTTCTGCGCCTCCCTCAACTCTTGTGGCACTCGGTGGCGCGCGAGGAAAAACACCCCGTCCCGAAAGAGACCGGGGAGGGAAAAGTTCTGGCCGGAAAACACTGCAAAACACAAGAAGGAGCTACTGGCCGGGAAATTTATGTCTTCTTGGCCGGCACGAGGTTCCACATTCCACAGTTCTTTTTTGCGCCGTCTCCACCAAGTACTTGATGATCGTTTTTATTTTTTATCGCACACCGGCCTTGTCGTGTCCTTTTCTTCCTGCCCCCTCTCCGGAACCGTTCCGTGGCGCTTTTTGACTCGGTCGCCTGCAACAAGGTGTGGAGTTTATGTGCCACTTTGTGGGGATTCCCCTCTCGGGTCGTTTTTCTCCTGAAATCTGTTCCATTCATAAAATTGATGCAGTACCTCGGATCGATGCAGTCCGCGAGGTTACTCACGGCAAACGAGGGGGAGTGCAATTTACTGCGGCTACTTTACGTAATCCTGGTGCAGTTCTGGTACCTGTCGGAACACCCGACTTTAATCTAATCGGGTTCGCGCTGACCCATTCTCGGGGTCGTAAAACGAAATGTAATGCTTGGAGAGGCCATAAAATGAACTATTTTCTCGACCCCGCCCTGCCAGCGATACTGTCTTCAAGGATTCCACAAACAACAGAGGCCTCTTTGAGGCAGGAGAAATACTTTCTCACATTTTTCCCATAACCAAGATTGTCGGATTTTTACACCTTCTGTACCTTCTTCTAGCTGTGTCTAGTGTCTCCGCGTACCCTCCGAAATGCCATTGGGACAGTGTCCAGGGTACACTTTCTCCGGCCCAGATAAGGGACGCAGTTATTCTACCCTTCTTGCACATGCCTTTCCCCTCAAATCGTATTATTACATCCTTTGTTATCAATTCGAAACATCTCCATCACTTACTCAATCGAACACGGAGTGAAAGCGGACTTGACCGTAAAAAAATCGGAGAGCGAATCCCTAATCTTGCTTCTTCTTTCTCTTCCCGGCACAGTTCACGTGACTGTCACTTTTGGTCCTTTTTGTCCGACTCCCTTACCCTCCACTTCAAGCAGTCCAGTTCTTTACTTTTATGACCGATTGCCCCCTTCGCGCGTATCGATTCTTCGTCGCCGGAGATGACCGTCCGGTCGAGGTCGTCATCCCGCGTTTGAAATTGTCATTTTTCGGACGGGGTAGACCATAAAATCCGATTGGTTCGCGTAGAACCGATTCCCTACCCATATACATCTCGCACACGCGGAGTCACTTTTATGAAGGGTACTAAACATTTTATTTGCTGTTTAGTGATTGTTTCATATTCATTTCGGTTTGTCCTATTTGCTATCTTGGCGTTATCCGGACCCCTCCCCGGCTTCCCTTCCGAAGAAGGGACCAACTCCTTATCAGCGGATATCGCCGGGGTGAGAGATGCGCGCAGCGAAATCCAATAAAAATTATTACTTTTCGACCATAAAACATACTTGGACTTTCGCAGTCACAGTCCGGCCAACTGTCCCCTCTCGAAGAATCGCTATAAAACAACAACCCCCCAAACAACACCATCGACGACCCCCTCGGTTGACATCGCCGTCGTTGACTTTTGACGACTGGTGACTGACTGACATAAAACTCGGTCGGTCCCAGACAAATTGTCTCCTCTGTCTGGCAAACCCCGACCCGGGTCGCATCCGAACCGCCGAGAACGAAATATTGATTTAAAACTTTTTTAATACTTTTTGGCGGCGAACGTCCTCGTGTCGTGGTCCTGCTCCAGAACTCTGTCTCTCAGCTTTTTTTGCGCCACCGTGGTCGTCGCCGTGATTTATGGTTTCGGGAAATATTTTGTCGCCTGTCGGCGTCCGGTTCTGGCCGCAGCGGGAAAACTTTCACTTTTCCGGTGGCGAACGCGGTGTGGAACTCGAGTTGGCGGACTTCCCAACCAGTTATATTTCGCAGATCGGAATGTTATACGTTGTGTTTACTACGGGGACGGCCGGAGCCACAGCGTCCCTGAACTAGAATTGGCGGACTTCCCAACCTGTTCGGCTTACAGGTCGGAATGTTTTACGTTGTGTTTACTACGGGGACGGCCGGAACCACAGATGTTTTGTATCAGTTCTATCACGATTGACATCGAAGAAACTTTAGCAACTTTCCACTACTGTAAATTGCAAGCGGTTCAAACAATAACAAAACTTTGACAGTTGAATCAGCTTGCTGCGCTGCCGACTCAAAGTGGTGAATTTGTTGTACTCACCTCAAAGGTAGAGCTCGGCGCCCATATCGATCTGTAATCAAATGATTGAATCGTTCAACCTTTTATTTCTTCTTGAACAATTCCATTTACCTCGATTTATTTACACAGCAAACCAAACTTTTTATCACGTAATAACCGTCCGTACCGTTCATGACCCCCGCAAGAGCGGGTTAATAAGCCCCATAATCGTTACAACCACTTGAGCAACCCATGTAAAGGACAACCTGTACTCTCCCCTCAACGAAGGGTACCACCACCCCCGCAACAAATATTTATGGAATCACCGGAACGAAAATCTCGCTGCTCACGTTCCGCGCGTAAACATTTTGCGTGCTTTTTTCATGAAGTGAAAGATTTTCATTGCCGGTAATCCCCATGTTCACTCTCGTGACCGCAAATCCGCCGGAATAAAATTATCCCACCTCCTACAATAACATCAACGAGCGGAGGCAGGCAGGGGTGGTGAGCTCATGTCTGGATGGAGCAACTCCTCTCCCCATAAACAAACATAAATAAAGGGCACATCTCGCGCGCCGACGGCAATCCTAACCTCCCGATTCATGAGCTCTCGCGGGCTCTGAAGGAAGGAATCACCATAAACCACCACTTCGTTTATCCTGAACGGTTTCCACGTGCTCTCACCTCACATCTTCTCGTCGTCGTCGTCGTCATCTTCGTCGGTGAGCTGAAATTGAGTGGTGAATCAACGCTCGTTTTTTTCTCGTTCGGCTCTTTTTTTATTCGGGGATCCTTGCCTTGAGTTCCTTTGAAGACTTGACTGGTACCGTTGTGCGACGAATGTCGGAAAGGTGGTGAATTTTGACTGTCATGACATGACTTCCTCATTGTCGCACCTCAAATCTGTCAAAATCCAGATTTCGCTTCCGTTACCCTACTCAAATGCAAAAATATTTCGCGTAACTTCAACAACTCTAACCTCGCGCGGAGAAGAGAATTAAAGCGTGATGCTCACGTACCGTTCTCCCCTCTCACTCTCGCGCGCTCGCCACTCGAGCAAAAGCGAGAGCAAATCGCTCGCGAGCGGGAGGAAGGTGTGTGTGGGGGTAATAAAATAAACCACGTGTGTTTAAGTAGCTCCCTCTCCTTCTCTCGTTGGCTGTTCTGTCAAATCGCTTGACTCCCGCCGAACACCTTGAAGAGGTGAGGGCGCGCGCGATTTGCGGCGAATTGTTATTGTTCGAGATTTTCTTCTCGCAGCCTCCTATTCTTCGAGGGGTTGTTAAGGGGTTGTTTTGCGAGGGGTTAGTTTTTCTTTTCCTCTTTTTTGGGATTTTTTTTTCTGCGGGGAATTCCCTCTGAGGACATCTCTTGACATTTTTGGAGGGCGACTTCTTGTGGCAGTTTACGCGTGGTTTGGCAGCAGGTACGCGCAGGTTGATGGCGTTGATGGCTGGTACTTATCGTGTTTATCTATTTTTGATTGTACTTGTCAATTTGGGATAAACGGGGTGGTGAAATATGCAGAAAGGTGACGATTGATTGGAGAGGGGGCGAACTGAAGCGCTTGGAAGAGACTTTTGACGTCAAACGCCCTTGGAAGGGCGCTTAGAGAATGAAATTACCTAACCTTCTGGCACAAAAAAATGTAAAAAATCTAAAATTCCAATTTAGAAGGGCGTTTAAAAACCAATACAGGGGCGCATTCAGAACAATTCTCGTTGACTTGCACAAATGACGACGTTCAAAGCACGTCTTTGTCTAGTCTAGATGGTCATCACGTTCAGAGCGGTCTATCCAGCTGTCACTTTTGTCAAATAATTGGCTGAAACGCTGCAAGAGATCTACTCCTCCGGGGTGTCACTAAAATCTGCATCTCTGGCCGGGGTAATTCGGGTCGCATTGCGCGTGTGTCACTTCCCTTCCTCGCGGGTCGTCGCGGTCTCGAATCACGTCTCTGTTTTCAATAAACACCAATTTAAAATTCATTTCATTTATCCAGTTAACCAGCGTTGCCGGTTGGTACAAGTGTGCTGAAGCCGCGCACAGTATCAGCGCGAATCGCACTGATCTGCGGCAGTCACATGCGAGTACTTGGGCAAGGTTATTGGACTGAAGGTCTGGCCTGACTAGTTTCTAACCAGACCTAATTTAAAGAGTACTGCCAGTTGAGCCCGAGTTCTTGGGAGTTCATCAGACACTTGGACAAGCTCTAGTACTGCAGGTCGTCCCGTCACGCGTTTCCAACCAGACCTAATCTACACGTCACTGCCGGCGCAAAAATCGCGCGCGAGTTCATGAAAATCGCACATCTCACCGCCGCGCGCGGCTGTTTCAATCAGTTAAAGTACCCCCTCCGTAACCGGCCTCCGGTCCGGTTGTCATGCGGTGGTCACGCGGCCACATCCAATCTGCGCTGTGGCCTCTGCCTCGGGTTAGGGCAGTTTTGTGCGAAAAAAGGCCGGTCCGGTTGGTTGTGGATGTACTTGCACTTTGAAGTGCGCGCACATACAAGCACACATCTCTAATTGAATAATTTCTATTAAAATGAAGTTCAATTATGTTAATTCATCGTGTGCGGAGGCCGCGCGTCATCTCCATGTGTGTTCAAATACATTGAATTGGACGTGGAGTTGGCAGTTCCAGACCAGCAGGAGTAGTAGCAAAATAGATATCCCGCACCGCGACCGAAGCGATCACGCAGCATTAATTTGAATCATTACTTTAATTCATCTCGCGTGATGGATCTCGCGTACAGAGGGCAGGTCGAGCGGGAAGAAGGAGGTAGCGATCTTCTCGAGTTTGCGATGTTCTCGATCGTTTTCAATTATTTTCTCCGGTTGGGGAAAATGGTCCCGGAGGTCAACGGGGGGAAGAGGAAAAACTGCCAATAATAACAATAATCTTAAATCATTTACAAGAGGTTCAGCGCGCGAGAAATTCTATTATTATCCGGGCATCAAGCTATTCGTTTTTGGTTCGCTTCTTCCCTACTGGTTGCACTCTAGCCGGGGGTAAGTAACATCTTGCGGCTGTTGTCTGGCCTCTCGGGGGTCGCGGAGCGGCCGGGAGGAATCCCGCCCAGCAGCGCGATCAGCGAGCATATTTAAATGCGATTCACAATAATAACGCCAAGTAATCGAAACATTTCGTGGTTTCGTCCATCCTCCCCGACGTTCCTCGGACGTGCTCACTAGTTTTTTTTTTTTTTCGCTGATACTGTATTTATGGGAATAATTCAAACAGAGATTTCCTTGAAATAAACAATTAGCTACCACCACCGCGCCCGGAGAAGAGCGCCACTATCGTTAATCGATGAGCGATTTCGCTGGGGGGTTTCAAATTCGGCCACACATGGACGCGCGATGAGTGAGGTTACGTTTCAGGAAATGGTTCCATTTTCGCGCACACCCAGATTGTGAGAACCGATTAGCGCCCTCTCGCGCGATTTCGGAGCCCAATTATGGGCAATTTTGTACGGTGGTGTGAGGTTTGGGTAAGCTAGCTGAGCTTCTCGCTTCTCCAAGGATTGACAGATTCGTACTTACCGGATTATGCCACACTAGTTCACTGATGTCAAACGGCAACCACCATAAATTTTCACTGTACTTACCGATATTTTATATTGAAACTAATCACTACACTTCACCACGAAAAGTTATTCAAAACTCTTCTAGTTGTATCGATTATGAAGTCCGTAATCTCAATCTCAAACTTCAAACTTAACTTTAAATTATCCTTAAACAATTAGTTAGATATATTTATGTTGATATTCGCAATCCAGATCTAAACTAGATTGTTACATACCAGATTAGTTACTACCATTCTCTGATAATAAATACTATATATCTTTAATCTACACTGTACTTACCTTTGTTGTACATTGAAACTTATCCCTACACTTCATCTCATTATATGTTACGGAGCTATTGCCATATGAAACTTGAAGTCAGTAATCGAGACCTCATACAAAAATTGCAGATTTGATATAATCAAGTTGATGTCCGTAATCGAAATCTCATTCTACAAGATAGTAATCGAAACTATTTCCCACCAACTTAGAACCAAATTTCACTCCAGCAGAGTTCGTCGAACTCACCTTCCTAGGACAAAAGATCCAACACCAATAAATCAGTTTCTAATCCACCAGAATCCGGCTCGCCGGATTGCCCCCGAGAACCTGTTCTAACTGCATAGAGACACTTCCAGCTCAAGACCTCCGGTAAAAAAATGGAATGGTTACGACGGCGACGCCGCCGAGGCAGGAGATGAAGAAATAAATATCGTCCGGCAATAAAGCAATCAGCAGTCGTAAATATCACATGCAATAAAATGAAACAAAATTTCCGAAGAGGAATTTTAATTTCTCTCACTTTTCTACACCACACACACGTGTGTGTGTGTGTAGGTTTGTTCAAACATGCATGAAAGCTTCGTTGAAACTGCCCCACCGGGTTTAATGAGCTTTTTTTTTGTTATATTAAAGTTTTTTTTAATTAAGTTTTTCGATTGCACCCCCTTGTCCGAGCGGGGCTGTAAATAATACCAGAAACGGGGAGAGAAAGGCTGCAGGGATTGATTGTACAACTGCCGAAAGTAATGAAGAAACAGAATATCGCTTTTCCGGTTGGTTACGTGTTCACGTGAAATTAAGCTATAGTTGTAAAAGTTCGACGAACTTCCTGTGAACCGAAATTAGACAATTTGTCTGAAACGATCTGCTTAAAACAGCACCAATTATGTCATGATCACTTAGAAAAATCCCTCCGTTTTCAATTAAAACACTGAATATTGAAAGCAATGACACCACAGCGCGCGCACGCGACAGTAATTACAATAAATTTGCACCTGAAAAAAAAGAGTGAATGCCCATCGAAGGTGGTAATTTTTATTTGCACCCGCATATGCCACCCATCAAAGGGGGGCCTCCTTGGGCAATTATTAACGTTTTGTGTTCCCACCCGCGGCAGTTTGGCCAAAAGCCCGAAAGCTGGTGACCGCCGACAGAAGTTAAATTGATCGGAAAAAGATTAATAAATAAATGCAATAATGCCAATAAAGTACCTTCGCCGACATTCAGAGTGGGCACGGTGGGAAATTTTTAAGATTTTTTTTCAAGATATTTAAATTTGTTTAAAATTGACACTAGATGGCAGTAATAACAGAGTTGAGTACACGTCAACATTGCATAATTTTAGGCGTTTAAAACCCACAACTGACTTGATTTTAACGCGAGATGGCGCACCGCCAGATAATCGCGACTGCAAGCCACATCGCACTTGGCAGAATGAAGTAATTTCAATATTGATTCTGTACGACATCAACAACAACAACATTATTGAATGAGGTTCCGAATACACAAACACCCCGGCTCCGCCGAGGGGCGCGCCAGTTGTTACGAAAACAACCCACTCAATATTTAACCGAAACAATCAGCTTTCAGCGATATTGATTTGTCATAATCCGGCGGGATGATATGGTAATTCATTACAGAGTTTTTATTTCCCTCGTTCGCCACTAATTATGAGGTTGCGCGCCCCTCGTCAGCCATTGACAAGGGCAAAAAAATCCGTTCGATCGTCAATTACCGCACCGAGGGGCCCACCACGTCTCGCGGCGAGAGGAAATCAATTATAATGATGTGGATTTTCGTTTATATCGCCACATTTTAATCGCGTGTAATGGAATAATAAAGGGTGGAGCAGGTGTCCCTTGACCCCCCACACTTTCTCCCCTCAATCTACGCCACTGATAATTAAAGCTGCGGGCGGCTAATTGACTGTGGTGGCCGCCGCAACAAAGTGGCGACATCTCACCGACCAATTCCCCAAACTCCGGTTTCTTTTCCCTTACACTCTCGCTCACTTGAATTGCTCCATTTTTTCCTTCACTTTGTTTGCCATGAATTGTGCTGTGACCAGCATCCGACAAAAAAAAACTTGTTTTGAAAGTTGAAATTTGAGGGTCTAATCGTTTCAATTGAATGTAATCAAATCTGACGAAGGAAGCAAACGACACGACGAGAAGGAGAAAGACTAGCTCGCAGTGTACGGGTCGTCCTGGGTGTGCAAAAATGTCGGCTTCCCGGTTTCGCCTTCCTAAACTAGTTTCCAAGAGAGGAAAGTCATATACAAATGCCGCGAAATGACACATCACAGGCGAGACGAACTAAAAAGTTAAAACTAAAACAAAGACCAGAAATTAATCACTTCATTGAGCTCGACGACGGCCCGAGATCGGGCCGGCTCGATACAGCTCGAACTCTCTGTGCGGCTTGATCGCAAACTGGTCGATGCTTTTTGGAAACTGTAAACAGACCTAGTCGTCACCAGTCGGTCGAGCGGGGACGCTTGGGGTAATATGAAACTGCCCTGGAGTAGCTGAGGCAGCACGAACCAGGGGGAAGTTCATAATGCTCCACTTGATTTGGGTGACGATAAGGTAGCAGAGCTATGCCTATCGGTTTGACAGTTGACAGCAATACTTACCACGGTTTACGGCTTGAAGATCTGCATTCATCACTACACTACACTGCACTTACCTTGTTTCAAAAAATATTCTCTGACTTGCGTAGGTATATCAAAGCTGAAGTCCGTGATCGGGAACTCCACCTTAAACACACTTAAACCATACGCCGTACTTACCTTGCTCAAAATGTGTCTAAATGAGTGCACAGAGTATCACTTTTGAAGTCCGTGATCGAAACCGCAACCCATTTGGCCCCGCACATCTTGGACGCATTCAATTGGACGCGACCATTACTGGGAAGGCATAATTATTATTTGAGCCGAGTGCGCTTCTTGTGAAGTCCTCCACTTTTCGGAGGAACCGTCCCGTCGTCGTCAATTCTGGTACGCTTAAATTATAAATTACTGTCACTCCGAGCTCTGTGTGTGCGTGAGTACGTCTAAGCGCGCAAGTGGGATTGATTTCAGTGGGAGCCAGATGTTGCGCTAATTGAAATGTGTGAAACATTTCACAGAAACGGCACTATTTTGGACGAGTTTAGTGGGAAATTTATTGGTTCAGATTATGACTGACGTCAGCTTCGCTGACAGTAATTATTTCCCAACCGCTGTCTACTTGAAGCAGTTGCACTTTGACTGAAATTAGCCCCGCGTCATGCTTGCACAAACTCTCCTTAATCACCCGGCGGCGAGATTAACCTGCCGCTATCACTTGTTGCGCAACGTCAGCATTACTTTGGCACTTGGCAATTCGACCTCATCACTTTCGGACCTCCGTACCAACGAACAAAAAAAAGGCAACGCAACTCACATTCCGTTGCGGTTGACGGTCCTAACGGTGCTTGTTACATGATCCGTCCAAGCTGCTGCTGTCACATGCACACCAGCCTCTGTTGCACCTGAATCACCCCACTCCGAGTTGTGACCACGTGAAGTCATAAAAGATCTCAAGCGCGCAAAAAAAAAACAACCGACCTCCTCGTCTAAGTAGTAGCAACTTTCACGTAAACACGTTTGTGCGCTCTCCCTCTCTCAAGACCCCCGAAAATAAAGAGGTATGTGATTACCGCTGGGTCCCCAAACCATTGCACAGTGGGAAAAAAGGGCCCAAAAAATTACCGCAACATGATTTCGCGCAAACCATCGATTGCTATACACCAAAAGCTTCGTTTTTGCACCAGGAACAATAATCCGATGAAAAATCCCACTGCACGGACCGGTGGCCGGAGTACAGGCCACCGGAAGATCCGGATTTTTGGATAAAGTGTCAGATTTATCCAATTGTGAACTGATAAGCTTTTTTCTACCATGAATAGTCATGCATAACAATCCTAGAATAATATTAAATACCATAGGACCCATCGGAACCGGTTCCACCGATCTCCGGTGGCCACATCCGGAACCGCATTAGGAAACAGCGTAAACTAGTCATGCGACGTATCAAACTTCTTGATTTTGGATGGAGAGTATCCTTAAAATGTATTTTTGCCTCCGGTGACCGGTTCCCAGGTTCTCCGGTGGCCACATCCGAAGATCATATTTGGCAAATTCCTGAAACCACTCTTGCGACATATCAAACTTCATGTTTTTAAAAGAGGAGTGTATAAATCATGTCCCCATCCAAAATCAAGAAGTTTGATACGTCGCATGACTAGTTTACGCTGTTTTCTAATGCGGTTCCGGATATGGCCACCGGAGATCGGTGGAACCGGTTCCGATGGGTCCTATGGTATTTAATATTATTCTAGGATTGTTATGCATGACTATTCATGGTAGAAAAAAGCTTATCAGTTCACAATTGGATAAATCTGACACTTTATCCAAAAATCCGGATCTTCCGGTGGCCTGTACTCCGGCCACCGGTCCGTGCAGTGGGATTTTTCATCGGATTATTGTTCCTGGTGCAAAAACGAAGCTTTTGGTGTATAGCAATCGATGGTTTGCGCGAAATCATGTTGCGGTAATTTTTTGGGCCCTTTTTTCCCACTGTGCATTGGCCAGCAACCCTGCTGCTGCTGTTGTTGTTGCTCTACAATTTCGGATTAGACGGAGGCGAAAATGGCGGAGAGACACGCCATGATGGTCATGATCCCCGCGGATCTCTCACACATGGTTGGGTAGCGCGCGCAAAAAGTGACTTTCACCCTCCCCGCTCTCAGTACTCGCGAGACGTCCAAAACTTCACTTGACGATTGCCAGATTGTTGTTGTGTTTCGCTTTTGGGGTGTTTGAATTTTTAATTACCACCTCTTCTCTCTTTTTTCGGTGGTGGTCTCACTTTTATTGAAGTCATCGTACACCCTCTGGTGAAATTGATACCTTCGGTACTTCCGGCACTTGTGCGGTTACGCCGAGGTCACCAACCTCTCAGCTGTCAAATGTGCCATAATGACGGCTGCTATAATACCATTTCGCACATCAGCTCTTTTGACAGTTGAGGCGCCTCCTGCCATAATCCGTCTGACAGCGCCTGCGGCGCCATTATGGCACCCGAACCTGTCAAATGTAGGTTAATTGCCGAACCGGATTAATTAAGCCAAGACACAAACCAGCTGTGTGTGTGGGTCCGAAACGGGATCGTGTGTTCTCGCGCGTTTCCGCCAAACAAGAGAGAGGGGAGCTGCAGCAACCGGTCAAAATATAAATCAAATTTTGAAGAGTCGCTCGGTTTTCCGGTCCAGTGGAGCCAGCTCGACCTAGTGTGCGCCTGGCCCCGAGTGCGCGCGAACAAAATTATGAATAATTAGGAAACAAGCTCTCTTGTTGTGCGTTCTGTACGCAAGGTTGGAGGTAGGGGAGGAAAAAAACAGCAAAAGACCAATTGAAAAATTATTTACAAATAGCATTCAATTACACTTCCAGCATCCCACATTGAGCTCTGGAGTCTTGGGGTAGACGTAGAAAGAGGCAAGGTATGCGTCAGAATTGGAGAAGGAGGAAGCAGAGAAAGAGTTCCTCCCGGAATCGATTGCTGCTGGATGGGGGAACCCAAATCGCTGGAGAGATTATGAAATTTGTAATAATTATATTCTCGAGCGCTATTATGGGTAATACGCCGATTAAGCGTTATTTTCAAATAACAGACGTGAATAATTTAAATATTTAATCTTAATTGCCATTATCACGATTGTTTATAAGCAGTTTTACATTGCCAGACAGACTTCTATTTGACCACACAGACAAATAGAGGTCTGATCTTTGGCAGACAGATTGACAGTTGACAGTTGACAGCAATACTTACCAGTAATATGATGCTTCAGCTTCTTCACCGCACTTGACTTACCTTGTTCAGCGAATATCTCGAACAATCGTTCGGATACCCCAACCTTGAAGTCCGTAATAGAGAACGCAATTCAAAACTGTTCACATCTGCCTATCTTGCCCGTTCGCGTGATCACGCTATACTTGTTACGGTTGCAATTGCTGAATTGCTCGAGACGACATTATTCATGAGGCCGCCACTGCATCCGCGATGATTAACGGTAATTTAGGCTATTGTCGCGGAAAAGGTCGATTTGCCCTACGCGGCGTGGTCGCGCGCACGCGATCTGTCAAAGTGACGCAACAGTGTTGCCAACAAAGAAGTGGCGCGCGGCTACTTTCTTTACGACCTGCGTTTGTCCTCAGTACGTTAATCACGGTTAGCATACCACGCTGACGGGGCAAAATTTGACGGGGAATGCACGTAAATTTCGTGTCTCAAATATGCGATTTTGTGACTTGAGTTTGACAGCTGAATTGTCCGCTGCGCGGACGGAGCGCGATTCGGTCCCAACTAATTACCTCGTGTACGGAGCGCAAAACTAGGGTGGTTCAAGAAAAAAAAAACATTCCCTATCAATCATGTAACATCTGGCGTGACTTTTGCCCGAGAACAAGACAAGTGCAGCTTCTTTCCCCACAGTCAGCTGTCTCGTGTCTTAATCTGCCCAAAACACCGATAAATTGAAACAGTACCGAGACACCCTCCCCCAGTGTGCATTTTCTGGGCGAGACGAGGGGGGAACGATGATTTTTCCGGATTCCCCGCGGGCATCTCTATTTCCACGTGGTACGCGCGACGATGGGGAAAACATGTCGGGTTGACTGGCGTCGCAACTACCGTCAGGGGGCAGAATTGTGGAGGATTTTTACGAATAAGGGCATCTCTACCGTGAGGAAGAATAATTCTAAAATAACAAAATCTAAACTATAATTTATCTGAGAAAACTTCTTTACTGTTATTAATATGTTAATGGCAAAAATATAGACTAAAAATTTAAATTTCATTCCGTTTTAAAAATGACTACGCTTTAGGGCATCTCCTCTGGGTTGGGCAAACCGCAATTACTAAAGTGATTCTGCTCTGGTTGATGTGCATCGTTAAATGCAAAATTTAGCTTGTTCTTACTTAAAAAATTGAATATGTTTTTATAGAACAGCAGAATAAAGGGCATCTCTACCTAGTGAAGCAAATGAAAAAAAAAAACAAAAAACAAAATAAAACTTAGGGAAATCTTCTCCGTGCAAAATCATTACAATTTTGTTTAACAATTCTGATCAAAAATATTGTTGTTTCAAAGTTGAATTTAGTCAAGATTAGGGGCATCTCCACCAGGATAGACAAATTGAGGATCAAACTCAAAAAATGTTGTGTTTTTGTTAAATTAATTTTGATGGAATTTAATGCACTTCTTTTTTAGATTTCGCGACTAACCATTATTCGAAGAATCTATTAATAGCAATTTTTTTTAGATATCCAGCATTTGTCCACCCCACGGTAATAACACACAACTCGCGACTGCTTAGCTCTTATTCTCCCACATAAAAGTGGCCCACCCTCGCGCACTTTTCCTTCCCATTCATAGCGCGGGGGAGAAAAGTTTTGGGAAAAACGACTGTATTTTTTTCGGGCAAGGCGGGGAGGGAACTGCTCTCGTACCAAGTGACACGCAAATGAGATAAATTTAAAAATAAACTGAAAACATATGTACACGGTATGATCGACGGTGCTGCGGCTGCTGCTACTGCTCCAAAGACACAAAATGTGTCTTTTCATGTACGACTCCCCCCTACCCCCTGCCTCATTTCATCCCACTTTTGGAGTCGAAAAATAATAATTGTGCTCATAATTTATATGGTAAAAAAAGCGCGCCAAACCCGAAATTGTTTTCTGACTTGGAAGTGCGCAATAAAAACGGCGCGCGAGTCGCCGAATAATTTCGGTGAAATTCGCCAGAACCAACACATGAGACGAGAACCAGACGTCTGGGCGAAAGGAGGAAGTTCAAGAACTGACAAAAAACAATTACACATGTTTTGCCTCCCCCTCCAAAAAAAGCGAACGAACCACGTTGAAGTCCGTGAAACCACCACCACAAACACGCAAACCAAGTGTTTAATTTCATTTTTATTACTCGAAAAACACAGCGAATTATCACAATTTTTATTAATACGTTACATCCTCTGAGGGGCCAGACCAGACATTGGCGCTAGCCTCCCGGTATGGCACTCCCAGGAGGGCGCCTTCCTGGACCCCCAAAAACTGTTGCTGATCACTTGCTGATCTTTTTGGCACTCGACCCGGTGAAGCCCGCGAGAGACAACGGACCTCCCCGTCGAAACAAAAAATGAGAAAATATTTCACCACAATTAAGTGAAATTGCGCTAATTCGAAAATCTTGTTCGAACTGCGAGCTCAGACAGAGAACATCTCTTTGGCTCTGCAACCACAAACAGGCTAATAGAAGGTAATAAAAGTAATTACCATTATGCTAATTTCATGTTTTTCCTCTGAGCTGTTTATTTTTTTGTTGTTGTGTTCAGTTTGTTTGGATCAGCTCGTCTTGCAGGCGTTCTTTCCGCGTCTCGCGGGCGAGAAACTGTGCATTTCTCGTTAATAAAGCTGCAATGAGTTTATCAATTTTAGGTCGTCACCTTATCCTCACAGACAAGCAGATTTTACTGTGTGAAATTTGTTATACAAACTTTTTTAAGCAGCAAGGTGCAGCGGTTTGAGACTTGTCTAGTTTGCAAACAAAGTTTCCCGCAATCGAATACCACCTTCATAATTTTCGTCATCGTTAAGAATAACGATCATTTCGAACGATTGTCATTTTAAACGCTATTTCTTTTAATTTGTCGAGATGCAAAGGTTGAAATCTTGTCTAGTATTGATAACAAAGTTTCTCCCAATGTAATATCTCCCTCATTATTTGGTCAATCCAAACATTTGATAAGTTGCACACTAATTCAACGTGACTGAAATTTTTGATTGAAATTGACGAATGTTCAATTGCGTTACCCAACAAATTTTTAATTACTTCCATTCAAATTTCCTGCTTTTCAATACAATGTAAATTACGCAGTTATCCGATTGAAACTAGTTCAAGCTGCGTAATTCCACAAAAATAACCTTATGCAAGTAGCTCGATTTTTTTTTTTGCTGCGCTACGTGAAACCTCAAAACTGATTTTCCACTGGGCGTACCGAAATCAATTTCCAAACATTACGCAAAACCCTCCTCTCGAGAGCAAAAAAACACAGTTTTGGCTCTGGCGTCAGACCTCTGATTGGTAATTAAAAAGGTATTGAAGATTAATTAACACTGCTTCTTCTTGTTGTTGCTGTTGGCTGATTTAGTATTCGCACACTAAGTCTACCTACAGTTGCTGGAGCTTTTTTTTTTGTTCATTGTTTAATTCGTGGCGAAGCCGTTTCAAATGTATCAATTTCTGGGCTCGGATTTGACCGGCTTTTTGTGCTGACTAAACAAATACGTGCTTGGCTTGAGTGATGACCGTGATGATGCTGCAAGTATGAGGCTGCGAGCTCGGTTTGATTGAATACAACTATTTTTCAATTATATTTTTGAGTTTTTTTTTCAATTTCGGTGTGCGATATTTCAAGAATTTGGATTTTTTTCTAATTGAGCTCCAAAAAAACTAATGACTTCCGAGAAATTTATAGAAGTTGTCAAAGCTAAAATTTAATTTAATTTTCACGTTAAAATGTTGTATGTTGTATGTAGCATGTGACAATCAGACAACACTGCCCTACGACTCTTTAATGTAGGGTATTGTAAAAAATGATGAAAATCTAAAACATCTAACGATCTGGCATCACTGGCATGAGATATCTTCAGTTAAGGGAAAGTTATGGATCTATCAAGGTCTGATGTTTATTTGTTCAAATCTAATATCTTCTTTAGACGGTCTGGCAACACTTTCGTCAGATTTGTTGAAGTTTTATTGAAGTTTTCAAGACCAGATTGTCATACAATTTATTAGTTGGCAACCCTGTTTAGGGTTATGTTTGGATCAAAATACAAATGTGTTTATTTTTTCTTTTTAATGTTTTCATCAAACAAAACGAACACTCTTCAATTAAATTGCTGTCATTTCTCATAATTATCACATCAAACATTCCAACTCACATCACTCAACAACCTCTCTCATATTTATCTAACCATGAGCACAAACATTCAACAGTCAGCATGCGTTAGTGTTTGTATTTGCAAATTACACATAAAACTAGTTCAAACGACTAGAAGGACAAATCTATTGGCGCTAGTGTTTGCGCAAAAATGAAATAAAGTCGATTCGTTCACGGCTCGCTTGAGCTGCAAATCGGTGCAAAATACTTACGAACCAATTCGGACAATTTTGGTGAATTTAACCAACGCGTGCTAACTCGCTGGGGACACATTTCTGCGAGGCAGTCCCCAGTAATGGCTTCAATTTGCGTGTTTCATAAATTTCGTTCAGCGCCGATCGATAACGTGCGCCTTCCCACAGCAAATCATTTTGAAAGAGGCACAAAAAAGCAGCATTCCGAGAGGAGGAAAACTTCTATTAAAATGCATTCACAGATTAATATTTATTCTGTTCCGCATAGGAGCAAACAAATGCCAGCAAAAACGGGCAACCCCCTTCTTTTGACCAAGTCCGGGGTCCGGTACACTCATACCGGGACACGACGACCGGACCGACGAATTCTAGCCCGGCCTGTGTGCACCATTAAAAAGCATTAATCTTTATTATTTTGATCTAGACACACAAACTCGCTCGCTCTCACTCGTACCAACGCCACTCACCCACACACTGGTATTTTCTGGAGGGGGGAAAAACAACCACTTCACCAAACCAAAATTTCGAGTCAGTGTGTTGGTGCTCAAAACTAGTTCCCCCCCTCCCCCCTCCCCCCAAAGCTAAAAACTTTGCAGAAATTTGACACTCTCCGAGTTTCCTCTCTCTATGTGTGTAACGGCTCAACCGAGCTGCCACTCAAACCCCCTTCTCATCCCCCAAAAGTGCAACTTTATGGAAACAATAAAAACACCCCCTCCTCCCCCTCGCACCTCCATTTCGTTCCAGGGAAAACTCCGACAGTACTACACACACTTAATCATAGCGCCTGCGTTTTCCTGACGATTTCCCAAAAAGTTTACCACCCAACCCCCTTCGTCATTCTCGGGTTTCGTCACCAAATTTTCCACAATCTGTGCTCTCCCGGCGGGATGATAGTCCGGGTGGCATAAAGGGTCGTTTGGCATAATTTTGCTGTGAATTGAAGTGACTATTTTGCGATCAGTTATGCGAAACGACCATTCAGGTTTTGAATTATTTGCGCAACACAAAGATTGAGGCAAAGTTTTTTATGATAAACGACCATTTATGGGGAACGACCATTATGCGAAACTACCATTTATGGGAAACGCTCATTATATAAATCAACGTATAATAATTCTTATATGAATCGCTCTATTTGTAAAACAATCTTATTATGGGGAACGACCATTGAAAGAACAAATGAAAATTACCTGGGAAATGGCAATTTTACCTTTCAACTTAATTGTTTAGTAACCATTTAAAAAAAACAAAACTATTGTAAGAAACGACTTCCTGTTGACAAACTGGCTATTTTATTGAAAACGACCATTGTGAAAACCGGCCGTGTTATGAAAAACGACCATTATACAAACTGGTCATAATAGTCGACTTTATCATGGAAAACGCCATTATATTAATTTATTTTATTATGAAAAATTATACAAACCGACCTTTTTTGTTCAAAACGATCATTGTGTGTGTGTGTGGTCCAATCCAATACCCGCTAACCGGTAGCGAAATTATGGGAAAGTATAATTTGTATCAGACTGTGTACATGCCGAATGCTGATACAGCTTATCTCAGTCCCGGGTATTAGGTGGTGATAGCCCTCGCGCTGCTTCCAACGACCCATTTCAGAATGACAGAGCTCCTTGCGGTCCAATTCCGAGGTCGCTGGGCATTGTTCGGCCCCGCCTAAACATAGAAGCAAGCATCTGAAGGAAACTCGATCTATATTTAGACTTCCAATCCCTTCAGGCAAATCAGGGATCAGCGCGTATTTAATAATATAAGAAGAAGAGATAACATGTTTCAACACTACGGATCAATTCACTGCTAGAGTGTAAACCTTCTGATGGCCGACTGCTTAGCGTCCCAGACCACCACCAATCCAAAGGTGTGAGTTCGAATCCCACCTGATTCATTTTAGTTTTTTATTCATATTCAAATTCCTGATTCCAAATTTCAAAGGTACCGACCGGGATTTGATCCCTGAACCTTCTGCTTGGGAGACAGAAGCCGTAACCATTAAGCAACGGAGCCGGTTCTTTTTTGTTCAAAACGATCATTATACCAATAGTCTAAATTATGAGAAACGGCTAAATTATGAGAAACGATAATATTACAAACCGTTCAATTGTGGGAAACTTACATTCCAAAAAGCCGTGATTTTTTAGGAAATGGCCGCATTTTTTGAAAAAAATCTTTCATTGAATTTTGTTTACCGTATTAAAATTTGGCATTTTTGTCAAGAAGCAAAAAAAGTACATTTTATGTGAAACGACTATTATGTCAAATTACTTTATGCCAAACGGCCCTCCCCGCTGCAGCTGCCGAAAATTGTGTAGACCGAAAAATGCACCACTACTGCAGCACCGACAGCACTCCAAATCGCTCGCTCGACTCTCACACCCCTCCGCACTCTCTGTGTCTGGTGGAGAATATTAATCAAGTTTCCCCCCGTTTTTCCCACCCAATTTTCCATTGCAGAAATTCCGTCCTTTGTTTTGAACGAGCACCACCACCACCATCAACCTGAACCGCGGAAGGAGGCGAGAAAATGGATTTCCAACGAAAGCTTAAATGATCTCAAACCAAAAAGATAAAAAAACTAGAAGAAAACTACTACCTCTTAGCACTCGCACTGCTACTACTAAAAGTTACAAGCGTAAGGAGTCAACTAACAAACAAGAACAAGAACTCAAGCCCCCCCTCCTTCCGTCTCGATGTATTGAATGACTACGGCAAGTGTCGCGAGCCAGCAGCAGCAGCACAGTCAGAACCTGAGACGACTTCCGGCGTCGTCCTTCACCGCCGCCAGGATGAATGAAACGCAGCAGATGCACCCGTCGGAGCACACGAGCCCGCCCCCCGGCAGCATACACAACAACAACAATAACAACAACAGCAAGAACCGGGCCAACACGAACAGCAGCAACGATGCCAAACTGGACCACCACCTGGCGCTACTGGCGCGGGAACACCGCGAGCGGGAACGGGAAAACAGCAGCCACCACAGCAGCAGCAGTCACCAGCTTCACCAGCAACTTCGCGATCAGCTGCGAGATCGAGACCAGTCCAGCAGCAGTAGTCAGCAGCAGCAGCAGCAACAGCAACACATGCAGCAGCAGCACCGGACGACGATGTCATCGCCGACGCCGTCCGAGCAGCAGCAGTACGCCCTCAAGTGGAACGACTTCCAGTCGTCGATACTGTCCTCGTTTCGGCATCTGCGCGACGAGGAGGACTTTGTCGATGTGACGATCGCGTGCGAGGCGCGGTCGTTCACGGCGCATAAGGTAGGATTGCTTTTTTTGTACAACGAAACATCTAACCCAGGGGTGACCAAAGTATGGCCCGCGGGCCAAACGTGGCCCGCGAGGTGATATTTTGTGGCCCGCGGGCCCATTTTGAATGATCATGTAAAATGGCCCGTTGACCACTCGTAAAGTTATTTTTTACTTTTTCAAAGTTAAGGTTTATTTTAAACTTTTATATGCTAATCTTTTTTATTTTTTGTTAATAAAACAAAACTTATGATTAATTAATATTTTGATCCCCACATTAGGATACAAAAAATTTGTTCATAATATTTTATAATTAAAACAATGTCACAGGTTTCAATGTGAGTGAAACTAGTAAAAATCGTCAAAACTTTCATCAAACATTTTTAGAAATATTAGAAAAAAGTTCAAGTTTGACTTAGGTAGAATTCTGCAATATTTGCCAAAATATAAGTTTTCTTTATTAATTTGCAAGTCATAATAACCCTTTTATGAACTGACTCTGAAACATACATTGCACTTCCTTCGGGATTTGAACTCATTACAGTTAGATAACGTATCTGATTGACTACCAACTGATTCAGGCAGATAAGTTGTGGAAATCTGAGGATCAAGTTTGTTGCAAATATTTGTCAAAGCTTTCGTCGATGAAAATCAACCCACCCCTCTACCATTTAAAAAAAAATCGGCTCGGAGCAAAAATATATTTCCTATAAACTTTAAAACTTAAAAAAAAGTTTAAATTTAGGTGCAATCAGCTGAAATTAATTAAATATGCATTCCATTGCATTTAGAATCATTTGAACATGTTAAGGTTTATGAAAAATAATTTAAATTTAAGTATATTTTCGTTGAAATATATATTGCTTATTGCGAGATAAAATCACGTTTCTCCATCGCTGTGAGTGACAGGACACTATTGCCGCCTAACTACCGCAGTATAAAAATCAGCCTGTTGAAGTTGAACTGAAATTCTGCGTTGATTTGGCTGTCAACCTGGTTTGTTTTGAATATTTTCCAAAAATTCAGCTAAAAACTCAAGGCAACCTTTGACAACGGCCAAAAATTTGTTCTGCAGTTGTTGGGCCAAAAATTTGTTCTGTCAATTGTTTTTTTTTTGTCGAATCTTTTTTTTTTTTTGAAAATAATGATTGCAGTTTAACCATACGGAAGCTTACATTTTTTTTTCATTGAAATGTTAAAATTCTGGCTCTCAACGATTTTTCATAAGCCACACTAAACTTATAGATAAAATTACGCCTTTAGATAAATTGTTCAACATGTTATGTCACCATTTTCGAAATATAAAAACAAAACTTTTTTTTGAAAACACAAGTAGCTAAAAACTTTTTTTTTCAAATACCTATAACAATAAAATCAACAATACCGATAGAAAACCGTTAGTTTGTATTTTCTATTATTTTGAATTGACATTTTTTTTAATTAAAAAAAATTAAATCTTTTAAATCAAAATAACGTAATTTAATTTTTTTAATAACCATTTTTTTAAATTTGGCCCGCAACCTCACTTGAGCTTCAAATTTGGCCCGGCCTCCAAAAACTTTGAGCACCCCTGATCTAACCCCTTTGACAATTTTGACAGATCAAAATTTAAAAATGTAAAAATGTGTTACGAACAGAAAAAAAACGTTTTGCTTCCACCGAGATTTGAACCAGAGCTCTTTGCATGAGAGTCCATTTCTTTACCGATGAATCACAAAGACATGAGAGGCACATCGCGTGTTTACTATTCTCGTTTGAACTCTCTTTATACATCGCTTGTCTAGTGGCTGCACGATTGCATACCTGTTTGGCAATTGAGATGCCAACGGATGTCAGTAGCTTAGTCATCACCGAATGCCAGTGGATTCTAGTTTGGGTGTACACAACAAAAGGGTTTTCAAGCTGCAAAGGATACGACAATAATGTGGTACAATATTGACTCAAAGTCAACTTAAATTGAGTTTTCTTTAGAATATATTTAGAAACACTAAAAAAAAATACTTTATTTAATCAATCAATCAATATATTTATTATTAACAATATTTTTAAATTTTATAAAATATTTAAAAAAACAATATTTATTGACTTTATTCATTAGGACCTTTACACAAATGAAAACATTGATAAATAATAAATAAGTTCAAGATTTATTTATTTACATCTATGGAAGCTCAAACAAATCATAACGGTTACTAAGTTTTCGTATTTTCATTTTGGATAGTATTATTAATCGAAAGGTTATTTCTTGATTTTTTTTAAATTCCAAAAATTTTATGTTTTATTTTTTTAATGTTTTTAAATACCCCTGACATAAGGTAGTTTAAAAACATCCAAAAAGTAAAGAATGAAAAATTTGTTTATTGAAACTTAAAAAAAAACTTCAGTAATCCTGATTTTATACAAAAACAAATATTTATTAAATTTTGATGTTGTTAAATTACAATAAATAAAACCCTAGGTGCAGAATATATAATCTTTGATTATAATAATAAATTGAATTAGGTAAATAGAAATTTTATTTAAAACATTGTCCCCTCCCCTCCAAGAATTTCTTTAAAAATCCTTGGACAGAAAAACAATTATTACTGAACACTTGAAAAAAAATTGAAATCCAACGGAAAAAAGGGGTGACATTGGGTCTAGGGGGTGAGATTGGATCATACAGATATGCTGAAATTTGTATGACCCATTGTCATCCATGTTGACGGTAATATGTAGTTTTTTTATATTATTTTTTTAAATTTTAACTCAAATAGAGCACTGCAAATTTTCAATTCTGAGTTCACTGATCAGAAAAAAAGTTCCATAACTGATACTTAAAATGTTTAATATTGAGCCTCAATTTTTAATTTCTTTTTTTAGTTTGTGTTTATTCGTCTAATTTTTTTGCGGATCATTCAAAATTTCTTTTTTATAATGCTTATATTTTTCTTTTTTTGTTGTACTAATTTTGGTTGTCAAATTCTAAACATGAATGCAAATTGAGTAGATTTAGAGATAATATATTCAAAAAAAGAGGAAATGTCCAAAAAGGCAAAAAAAAGTTGAAGTTTAAAAAAAAAATTGTTAAAAATCAAAATAAAAATGTAACCCTAATTTAATTCAAACATAAACATTCTTTAGAATATTCAGTTTTATGACAATTTAAATAATCTTAATTTTTATAATTTTCAACAGAAGTTAATAGTTGTTGGTCGTGTTTTCATTTATGTTTGTAATTTATTTGCTTGTTTTAATCCATTATTCCACAATATTTTCTATATTTGACCAAAATGGTGTTTAGCTTTTTTCTCTAAAAGGTCGACGTAAAGGGAGGAGCAAAAACAATTACAAAAATGTAAATTTCAATGTTCAGGCCAGACTTTTCAAATTTTGAAGCAAAAACATTAACAAAATGTTTTGTACCTCATTACAGTAATGCTGCTATCAAAATTTTGCAAAATATCAATGAATTTATGAAAATATATTTTTTATGTGCTTTAGATAGTGTAGTCAAAACGTATAAAACTGTTGTTATTTATTTATTATAAATTATGAAATTGGAAAAATCTTGTTATAGATTTATTGTCAATATTTTTATACAATACAGTCCAGATTCGATGATCCGAAGTCTTGGTTATCCGAAGTTTCGATTATCCGAAGTTCGATTATCTGGAGGTTTGTATGGGACTTCGGATATTCAAATCATGAACAAAACATTTTTTTTATATATTTTTTATTTTCTAACTTTAAACATCTTTTTTTTCAATATTTTATCACCGCCATTTTGGCCGCCATCTTGGATTTAAAATTTTTAAATCACTTTAGAGCAATTTAGGGGTAAAAAATAGGACAACGCAAAAATCATTTTTTGATTCGATTATCCGAAGTAAAATTTCGTCAAGGCCTTCGTATAATCGAGTCCGGACTGTAATACAATCTTGTATTCAGTGTTTTAACGTTGTCTAAGGTATTGAAAATTATTTTATTTTTATCTTTTTCAATCAAATTATTTTTCTGTGATATTGGTTATTTTGCTGGATTTATATTGTTCAGCATTCAATTTTAGCTTCAGATCTAAACAACTGTAAAAATTGTAGGTGTTATTTAAATCGCAGCGGAATCATTTATTGAAACTTCAAAACTTTCTCCAAAGACACCTTCGCAGCAAACTAACTTCTCTGTGCCCGGACACAATCCAACGCGACAGACTTTCGACACGAAATCCGTTCAATTTCCAGCAATTTTCTGCTCCATAATCCCATTAACGTCCTCCCTCCCCTTTCTCCAGGTCGTGCTGAGTGCGTGTAGTCCCTACTTCCGCAAGCTGCTGAAGGCGAATCCCTGCGAGCATCCGATTGTCATCCTGCGTGACGTACGCTCCGAGGACATCGAAAGTCTGCTAAGGTAATGGTCGTTTCCCCCCAACCTCCCCCTAAACAGTCCTCGTTCATCACACTGCTGACTGCTGCTTCCAGGGCCAAAACTAAACTAATTAATCCGTTTCTCCCCAACCCCTCCCCGCCGGGGGGAACTTTTCGTTTGTGCTTTTTCCAAAAACATCAACAGATTTATGTACAACGGCGAAGTGCACATCGGACAGGATCAATTAAGCGATTTCCTCAAAACGGCACAATTGCTCCAAGTGCGGGGGCTGGCAGATGTGCCGAAACCGGGCAGCGGCAATGGCAGCGGCCACCATCACCAAAAGGAACCATCGTCCTCGGCCTCTTCGGCAGCAGCGGCAGCGGCGGCGGCGGCGGCGCTAAATTCCTCCTCGTTATCGACACCTGCTGTTCAGGAGCTAAAAGCATCACCCGTAATAAAATTCAAATTAAAACTGGCTCACGATAATTAATCCCTTTTTTCCCCCCACCTACCCCTTTTCTTTGTTGACTAATCCCCCGTAGACTTCAACCTCGTTACCATGGGAGCTGCCGGATGATTCGACGCCGGCGCCCCCACCCCAGAAGCGTACCAAGAGCTCGGAACTGTACCGCAAGCAGCACGGCCTCAGCCCGGACGATCCGATCCCGCTGGATCTGCTGCCGGTGCCCGGCCAGCACCCGTTGACGCGCGAGCGCGACCGCTCCAAGGACAAGAGCAAGCTCAGCGGCGGCGGTAGCGTCCTGGACTTTGAGCACCGGGACCGCGATCGCAGCCTGGAGCTGCGCGAATCGCTGCTCGGGCAGGCGCTCGAAGGTGGACCCACCCTATCCGTGCCATCGGTGAGTAGTTTGAGGGAGGGTTCAGAGGTGGGAAAGTTCGCCTCACGTAGAAATTCTACTCGCGATGCAAATTCTCAGCTTTGTTTACAAGTTTTTGGGCAGATTTTCTGATTTTCAATGTTAAAATTTGAAACTTTTGTGAAATTTTCTTTTCAATAAAAGTTAAATTTCAAAATTTTAAATTCAATTTTTTGAAAAGGTCATAAAATAGATTATTTTCCTTATGCTGCCAAATTATCATTTTTTTAATATGTTTATTGATAAGATCAGAAAATTTCCCAGTAATTTCCATTTTTAACATTAAAAATCGGACCAATAGTTATAGCGAGATATCGTTGCCTGAAAATTACAGGCTTATTACGTGACACTTAGACATGTTTATTTTCATCGATTCGAATTCTTTGTGAGGCTGTTTCTAGGAATCTAATTGCCCGTTTTCCAAAGTTCCATAGAGAAAATTATAGGAAGTTTTTCCAGCCTTTGAAAAATATTTCTCAAGAGGTGTTTTTCTTTCAAGAATTGTTTTTTAATCTCAAAAAACCTGAAAAACTTTAAAATTTTTACGTAAAAGTACATTTTTTTCAAAAAAATCATTGTAAAGTAGTTTTCGATTGCAAATTCGGGTTTGCTTTGAAAAATTATTTTTAATAATTTAAAATTTATGATATCTCCTAATCCAGATGCTCTATCACGTACTACACAGAAAAAAAAAATCATGGTAATATTACATCTGGAAAGGGGTACATTTTTTATGTCAGAAAAAATGTGTAATTTTACCTCAGAAAATGTTTAATTTTACCACTTTTCTGTTGTAATGTCGCTTTTTCAGTCTAAATCGAGGTAAAATTACATCATAAAAAAGAAAAATATTCCACCTTCCAAATTTAAACAATTTTTTACTGCGTATGGCTCAAAAGATGTATTTTTAAGTCCACAAAAATATATAAAAAATCGAAAAAAGGGGGATTGGAAGATGGCGGTCGAGTTGGACGCATGCCGTGTGGCACCGGTTTGTTTTTTAGATTTTTATAGTGTTAGGTTTACGAAACGGGTTGTTAAAGTGGTCGAGTCGTCGCGAGTGATCATTGCCTTACGAGTAAAGGTGAAATTTACTGAAAAAGTTGTGAAAAATGGATTTTTCACTTGATTTGTTCCACAAGAAGAGCAGTCAAAAGTATCCTGCAGTGGCGTTCTGCCCTCCGGAAGGGGTTATAAATGTGTGTGTGACGGGTTTGGTCCGACTGGTGTGAGTGTGTAGTGAGTTTGGCGTCTAGCGCCGACTGCATGAGAGAGAGAAAGAGAGTAGCGAATGATGTTCGTGATGCCGTGGAAACATGTTTCTGTGTGTCCGAAAATTGGCGAAAAGTGGACCGATTTGTCGTGGAAGCGGATTCAACGCGGGAGTGCTTCAGACGGCTAGATCCATGTCTTCGTTCCGCCCGGACGGCAGACTAGCGGCCGGGTCGACGATTGAAGCAGCAGCAGGCAGAAGCGGGTGAGCAAGTTCCAATAAGAACATTTTTTAAGGTGTGAATGAGTATGCGTGTGTAGGTGAGCGAATGAAATTGAGCCGAAACAACTTATCTAGATGACTTTTGATTAGGGGAGCGGTGCCATGTTTTGGGTGCTGACAAATTTACGAACGGTTTTTCGTAGTATGTTGAAATTACCAATGTTTTAGAATGTTTCGGCTTAATTGAGAATGTTCGTGTGAGTGTATCCGTTTATTTTTGTTTTCATTTAAAAAAATGTTTTTTCAGCTAACATGAATGAGTTTGGATTTAAACAGTTTTATAAATTTCGGTTTAATTCTAGCTTTCGGTTGTTTCGATTCGGTTCGCGATCGTTCAAATAAAGCGTTTGCTCTAAAATTTCGCTAATTTTAACGGTGATTCAGGTTTTTCACAGCCGGCTGTCTAAGACTGAATCGAATCGATTACGGATAACCGGGCCAAGCGGTAGCTTTGCAGGATTGATCGTGAGTTTTGCGTCTTATTTCAGGCTTAGAGTGATAAAATCACGCCGCCGGTTGAGTTTGTCGATGTGGTTTTGTTCAAATAATCTGTTAATTCCACTAAAAAGAGTCCGTTTTGCGATGCCTGTCCATCGGGTCGCATGTTTTTTTTTCGCGTCGTTTGTCGTCTCGAAATTACCTTTTAGCTTTATAGCTCGTAAAGCACGGTGAAAAATATTGTTTCAACGCGTTCAAGTCCTTCAGATATCATCATAACTCATCAATAATTAATTGGTCGCTCATCTTATAATAATTTAAAAGTATAAATAGTCTCAGGTCAACTCTACGTAAATATGTTACGCTGAGTATAATATTTCACCTTTTAATTACACATAATTTTGATTCTATCTTTCCGCAGCCGGCTGTCTAAGATTGAATCATTTATGCTAAACTCAACAGCAAATAACCGGGAATAGTCTCATCCGCATCATCCGATTGTTTGCCTTGAGAATACACAATACATCACCCTATTAAACGAAATTCATTGATTATTGGGCCACATCATCATCCTCTATGATGAATCCTGGCCATTACCCTTTCCCACTAACAAAATCCCAAGTAGAAGTAGTTTTCCGGCACACGCGGGGGTGTGGATATCGTATAGAACCCACCCTTGGTAGCAGCCTGTGCTAACTAACATTCCCGTCCCATCCCCTCGAGATCTACAAACTGACATGGCGGGCGCCGTTGGTGGCCAACGACTGTTTCCTATTCGCACCGGCTCTAGTTTTGATGATCGTGATGTTTTATCTTTTCAGCGCATTCTTGCATGCTGTTGATAAGGGAAACATCATTTGATCGTTGAAGCGTATGACCGGATGTGTTGATAGGATATTACGGTCCTGTTCAGCAACGGAGAAGGACAACCATGGGTCGTCTCTCATGCTCATGCTCATGCTCATATAAAAAATCGAAAATTTATAAACATATTTTTTTTGGGATTCAGCTTTTATTCATAATAAGTTAAATAAAAAAATATATTGTTTTTTTCCGTGCAAATGTTGAAGTCCCAATAATAACCTACAACTTTGTCGAAGATACCAAAATCGATCAGAAATACTTTTCTCAAGATACAAAATTTTATACATTTACATACCTATTTCGTATGACCAGTCTCCAAAATTGTATGCAGACTTGAATGGAAAAACAAATGATGCAAAATTACTTCTTTTGACATAGGAAACGCACAAAGTTTCATCCAAACTAAAACAATAAAAATAAAAGTCAGAGATGGAAAAACTCGCCTCACTTAGAATTTCTCCTCTCGACGCAAATTCTCAGCTTTGTATACAAGTTTTCAGGCAGAGTTGAAAAAAAAAAAAACCTTCTACGAGGTTTGTGACCAGAGGTGAAAAAACACCCATTGAAATAAAAATGACCATCGCGATGCAATTTTTCAAACGGGCAGAGGTGGAAAAAATTGCAGCGCGATGGAAACTTCAAGCTTGTTTGTCTCGCGTTACAAATCAACAGCCCTGTTGGCAAATTTTTGAAAAAAAAGTGGAAAAAAATGCATCGCGTTGAAATTAATTAGTTTTGTTAACGAGTTTTCGAACAGAGGTGGAAAAGTTCAAAACTCCATCGCGATCCACCTGAACTCAAATGACCTTTGATCCTCCTTTCCTCCTACAGAAACATCCCGATCTGTCGTCGCTGCAGGCCATGGCCAGCGGGGAGGACTCCAACAGCAGCGATACCGCGGCCTCCGACCACGGGGACGACATCGAGGGCATGAACGGAAACGTCGAGCACACGCGGCCCTCGTTCCCCTTCCTCGGACTGCAGGGCATTCCCGGCCTGATACCGGGGCCCTCCGGCATGCACGGGGACAACTTTGGTGAGTGCGCGCTGCCTGTTTTTTTGATTTTTCGCTACAACTATCTTTAGTTTAGTTTCCAAAAGCCTACCTCCCCTTTTTTTAAAACCACTAATACGTTTTGATTTAGTTACCTCCCTCCGAACAAATTCGAGTAGTTGGTTTGAGTTGATTACTGGATTGATTTTATATTTTATTTTTCTTCGACTAATACCTTTAGATAATATCAAGAGTGTTGCCTTTGTTAGATTTTCCGATCAATTTTGAACAAACGAAAATGTCCGTACACACTTTGCCGATTGGAAACCGTTTGAAGTGTTTTATCTTAGAAAAGTAGGTCGTTCCGAATCGATTTGAATAACCACCGCCCTTCGATGACAATTGAACCCAAATATCACACTAATCTACCAAAGTGCTTCCCCAAACAAAAATCCCACTCTATTACTTGAAATATGACCGCAAATTACTGTGAAATAACCCCCTTCTTCCGCGAGAGAAAAAAAAGCAACTCTCTCACTCGCGTTCCAGCCCGAAAATATACCGCATATAATCCCTCATTAGGCGTTGAACTTAATTTGGCACTCGTAAAAAACGAGCCAAGCCTAAGTAAGACGAAAAATAACTTAATTCAACGCCACCCCTTAAGTCCTGGCGCGGAAGAAAAATCCTCCGAACCAAGCCAAAGTGGAAAGAAAAATAAACATCACTTCCCATTTTCGTCGTCCTCCACCCCAAGTTGGTTGAGTTCCGAGAAAAAAAAAGGACGATGGCCATTCTCATTTTAAAGAAAAATCATCGCCTGTCCGTCCGATTGCGCCCCCCTCGTCCTTCCTTGCTTTCAACACACAGCAAAGGATAAGCCGAGCCGAAAAGGAAGAGGCCAGTAGGACACATCGATGCCTCATTTTTCTTGCGTGTTATGATCGTGGGAAGGGGGCTGCCTCCTAAGTCCTGTTTTTTTAAAGGGCGCACAGTGGGGCGTTTAAAGGGGATTGTGGGCAGAATTTTGAAGACATTTGACAATGTCAACAAAATTTATGTAAGAATTTTAAAATGGATTCTACAATTAGCCCCTTGTTATTGAATTCACTTTTTTATTTTTATTTTTTAAGAAGTCTCTTTGAATTCTTCGAAACGCCCCTTTCATACGTTTTCATGTTATGTCTGAAATTGTCTAAAATTCAATCAAATTTTGATTTAAAAAATGTATTAACCGCGAAGCGCCCCTTTTACTCCAAACCATCATTTCACATGCTTTATTGGAAAGGGCGCTTTCAATCAATATTTTAAAAGTTTATGCTGTGAAAGTCATTGAAATGAATAATTGCAGTAAGAATACTTATCAAACACCAACCTTTCAATGCAATGCGCCCTTTTCATACAGAATTTATATTTTGGCAAAGGTTATTGTAAAGGGCGTTTATGGTGAATTTGTAAAAAATGCTAGAAATTGTATACAAAAAAATGTATGGAGCAGGGTTGTTAAAATATCAAAATTTCAGCTCTCAGCAACTACAATTATCTCGCCTGAATATTCATGCCTCAAATACAACTGCTCTTCTCTCTTCATTGAAACTCTCAGCGCCGAACATAGCCGAACACGTTTTCGTGTTTACCCACTCGCGATTGACATTTTCCTTTTCTCTCTCATTCTCGCTTCCACGAACATCCTACCGCAACAGCGTTTAACCACAAAAGCCGCCACAAAACCAATTTTGCAAACGCAGTTTGAAGGGGCGTCATGCGTGGTCGGCTCCTAATCGCCCTCTCGCGTTCTCTCATTGCAGTTTTCGGAGAGATTGAGAGACTCAGCGGTGAGAGCGCATAGTCGAGGAAAAGGGAAGGAGTGATAGAGAGAGAATGGCATCGCTGGGAATCACGAGACATAAGAAGAGATCTCACAAGCTATAGGGGAGAGTGGGGAGACTTGATCCCCGGGGACACTTGATCCCAAGCCTGTATGTCGTCAGCATGTGGGTAAAACAATTAGCTTTGTTCTAGAAAGTTGTGCGAAATTAACTAAAACTCATTGTAGAAAACAAAGCAAAAAATAAAAAAATGTTTAGATTAAGTTACACATATTTTTCTAAAACGAGCTGCAAAAAACTTCCAAGAGATCTTTTTTTCTTTTTTTGATATGCATAGAAAACACTAAAAAATTATTCAAAAAAATATTTTTTATATATGAATTGTTTGATAAACTTATCAACTCCAAAACCCTTACGCATTTGATGTTAAATTTATCGTCATACTATTTTTACAATCAATTGTTTAAAAAAGTGCGTTTAGGGAGACTTGATCCCTGCATTTTTACAGTCACTGGAATCAGCCTCAAGATTAATTAATTGGACTGGGTTTTCATACATAGTTTCCTTTAGTATAGTTGTACATAACTTACTGCATTTTGAACCTTTTTTCAAAAGTTTTGTAAACAAAAATTTCCAGCTTTTGTAAACATGCTTAATTTTGGTCTAAAAAATAATATTTTAAGTTTTTAAATATTTTACATACTAAACTTGTTATATTTTGAACACAAACGTACAGGTTTTATGTGAAATTGCTGTAACTTATAGAAAATTAAAAGTTTGGATGAATATGAAACATTTTGCTTAAGATTTCTTCAAAATGTTGAAAGGGGGATCAAGTTAGCCCTAACATTTTCAAAATGCCGGTTTAAAATATTTTTTTTAAACGCTTGGCATGATTCGAAGAGTTTATCTGATGAAATACCCTTATTAGCCAAACATAGATGAATGTTTAAGCTTTCAATTCATGCAAAAAGTTTCTAGTTTTGTGAGAAATTGACAGAGTTATGTGCGATACAAAAAAAGGGGATCAAGTCTCCCCACTCTCCCCTAGTGACGGCCGCTATACTCTCGGATATTTTTGGTGCAGAGATAATCTATTGATAGCTTTTCTATCACTCTTTTGCAACACTGGTATGGAGTACTACATTTTCATCACTCTTGAGGGTGATTCCAATCAGCACTGAGAATGTTTTTCAAATGAATATAGTTAGATTAAAAAAAATCTTCGATGCGCCCCTTTTTTCACTGTATTCATATTTTGACTGCGTTTCTAGTAAAGGGCGTTGAAATTGAAAAAGAATAAGGTTATTGAATAAAAAATTTTGATTACAAAAAAAGGTTGATGCTCATACGCCCCTTTTATCTCAAGCCAGAATTTTACCAATCAGTACTACGAAATATAATACAAAACATGTTGTTTTCAATTTAAGCATCCTTTTTTAATACTGAATTGATATTTTGACAGAAGATTATTGAAAAAAGCGTTCGAGAGAAACCAGCGAAAAAAAAAACAAATAATTATATTTATTTATTTGAAAACCCCTGATTAGAAAATTTAATTGACTTTAACTAGGTTCGGTGCAAAGGGCGCTTCCAATCAAAATTATGGAAGCCGATAAAAAAGGCATTCAAAGGGCACAGCAAAACTAAAATTTGAGCAGTGATAAAAGATTTGCTTGAACAACGACATTCAATATTTTTTAGAAAAGGGCGCTTCTGATTGAACTATCAAAAAATCATAAACCACCCGAAGTTGACTCATTACAGACCAACATTTTTTGAGAAAAACTTGAAAGGGTTAAAATTTTCAAAAGAAACCTTAATTTTAAAGATTCTCAATTTTTAACCAACTTTCTCACCTACTATGCCACGAAAGCATAACAAAATATGACCTCTCACCCCGCCTTCCTCGCTGAAAAAGCCGGTCGCAAGAATGCGTTGTGAGTGTTTTTCCCAAGGATTTCCACCACAACCCTCTCACTCTCTATCGGCCGCCCGATTTTCACGATTTTTTGTCTCCTTGCTTTTTTTGACGCTACCAGAGAGCAGAATCACGAGAGTGAATCGTCCCCAGCCTGCGATAAGAGACGAACGAACCGAAGGAATGAAAAGAATCTCCTATATAGATTTAGGTCCATCGATGATGATAATGATGATGCGTCCCCACACTTGGGGTTCCGCCGTCGGAGTGAAGAAAAAGGACCAAGAATCCTGACGATTCAGTCAGTCAAAGCTCGACGAAGATGGCATTGTTGATGGTGGTCTTCTTCTTTTTTGCTTTTTTCAAAGAACTGGACCAGAATTGGAAATCGGTTTGATTTGAGTTGGACCGGGGGTTTCCCACATTTTCCGAGAGGGAAACCCCCCACCGGAAGAAAACGGAGGCGAAAGGAGTGTTATATAAACAACATACATTTAATTTTATGTGGAGATTTTTTTACGCCCCGACTTCCCTTCTTCTCGTTAAAATGCGTACCAGAGAGGGCGGAAAGGGCCAACCGACGAAAAAAGAAAAGAAGAACCCAGAAAGGATTTGGACGTGTATGAACGCGCCGCGGTCCTTGTCCGGCACGGAAGCGAATCTTTTTTCCGGCTATCTCCATTTTCATTTCGGACCAAGATTGAAAGTTTTTTCGTCTTATCTGGTCGGTCGTTCTTTCATGAAAAGGAAATTTTCCAGTATTGAATATTACTTTTTTTCTTCTTAAGACTACACTTGAGAAAACGTGTGTGTTGGTGTGAGCCTTGTGGTGGACCTCCGGGTTTTGTTTGTTCCCTCGAAGGGTTGGCCATTTCTTCGGTGGGTTGCTTTTCCCGCCACACAATATGTTGCCGGGTACTTTGGGCCGTCGGAGGACGAACAAAAAAAACATCCGGAAAACTCTTGCCATTACGCCAGTGACTTTTTTGCGATAAAATTTAGAATCGGGCTTTTTCACATTTTTTTTTCGGACACGAAGAATGATCGTTCGAGCGAGCAAGATTGAATTGGCAAGCTGTGGCCATCAGAATTCAGCCCACATGGGCTGGCGGGTAAAAAAAGAGAGGGTTCCCCACCCGTTACGGAATCAAATCAAGCAAGATGGGAATCTACGCTTGCCGAAGAGATCGCGAAATGTGAACTTTTTAACCCGAGATGGGTCAAACTTCATCTACGATGCAATCAATGGATGGGTTTGAGGTTTTTCTGAATGAATTCGTTTTTTAAGTGGTGCTGTAGAAATGATAAGATGGAATGAATTTGACTTGAAACGTCTTCAATTGATCTTAATTTTCCTGAAAAATAAGTTTCAACCAACTATATTTAATTCCAAAAATTCAAATTTCATAACTTGTTCCAGCTGAAAACTTTTATTTTTTTCCAATATTCCTCTACAAAAATCATCTACACAGCGTCAGAAAAAACTGTGTGTTTTGTAATTTTATTTCAAAAGGTATGTAAATTTACATATCTTTGTGTGTAATTTCACTTTCTCCATATATATGCTAAAAACATCTATAGGAAGTAAATTTCTCAGGTTCGAAAAAATGTAATTTTACTCAAAAAACCATGTAAATTTACATCTCTTTGTGTAAGCTAATACTTAATTTGACTTCCTCTTCCCAAACCCAAAAAAAACAACGTAACAAAAGTCAAAACTTCCAACTGCACAATTTGACGTCAAGGCGTATTACCCAATCCCAATTCGGAGGGAGGAGGTCGACTCCATCGTTCTCAAACTTCATCACGATTACGCAAGTAAAATTGCTTTATTACGCAACCTGTCGGCGGCGCGGCCAGGAAATCGCCGCTCCCTTGTTTGCACTACACTAGCAGGACCACCTCCACCTCACCGAAAACAATTCTCTCCTCCCCATAAACCAATCCGGGTCATCGTGATTGAGAAGCCCCAGCCAGCCAGCCAGCCAAACGGAATGAAAGTTTTATTTCCCGTTCCGCCACCTCTCAGCTTTTTTGGGGGGTGCCCGATTTACCTGGAAGGAACCGTAATTTTGAGTGACTTTAACTAAATTTGGGTGATTTCGACGCAAATAGTAGGCGATTAAAATTCGAAAATTGCATAACTTTTGGCGTTTTCCACTAAAAAAGCGCATTTTAGTCTAAAGCGCCCCTTTTCAGGGGCGCTCACATGTGCAGTGCACCCGGCGAGACCAGCGGAGGTGGCCACAGTTCGGGTTTTTCGGAATCGATTCCAGAAAAGATGGCGCCACCTCTTCTCAAGAAGAAACCTTTCTTTGTAAGAGGGCGCAAAGGGTGGAAGCCGCCCCTCTCAATCAGAAATTGATTCTGTATGCAAAATTTGCCCAACTACCCACGTGTGCGTGGGGGAAAGGACGTGCACGTGTGAGGCGGGGGGCTCCAGAAGAAATAAATAAACTCGATACGTGTACAGGAAAATTTACTCTAGCTGTCCATCTTCATTTTTCCCGGGGCCACTTTTGGGGAGGGCGCTTTTGCAAGGTGTTGCACACGGGGTTCGTCCACTTTTGGGACGTGATGGATCGAACACCAGATGGTGTTCGCTCTTTGCGGCGAAAAAGGGGGGAATCCTGAGAGATCAAACTTCAAGACAATTGTTCTGGAGTCCATTAGAGAGCGAGAGGACGAGGTTGGTTAATCCCACGTGCTGGTGTGACCATTTTTCAAATGATTTCATTTCCAGTGTCCGAGGCCAGCCTTCGAAAGAATAACAATTGCTTTTCCAGGGCGTCATCATCCTCAGCACTCTTATGAGTCAGCAAAGGCTCAAGAAAAAAAACGGGGCGACAAAATAAAGTGAATTGCTTGATATGTGATATTCGACGGTTTCTTGGAGTTTTTCCCCTCACCCGGCAAATCCTTCCCCTAAAAAAACGGGTGAAAATGAACCCTTCACCAGTCGTCCTCAAAAAAAGAAGGAGGCAAAAAGGATATTTCCTGTTTAAAAAAACGAGTCCTTCCCAACACATCGTCCGAGTTTCGCACAGGAAACTCTCCCTTCTTATCGAATGTCTTGAATCTTTGCTTCGATTTATCTGTGTTACGGTCAGTACACCACGTGTGAAGCTGTGTGTGGGTGGTACACTGCAAATACACAGACAGACATAGAAATGCCGAACTTCGAATTTCTTCTCGGGTGTGAATGCCAAGAAAGTGCCCAACCCTTCGGTAAGGCGCCCCTCATAGCGCCCCGTACAAAAAAAAAGACGGGTCCAAGGAGATAAAACACTCCGGAAAAACCGACCAATACCAATCAATAGCGGACACACAGGCGCGCACACACATGGGCAGGGAAAACTTGCAAAGTATTGTTGTTTTTTGCAGTACCTAGCACGTTTTCGAGCCACATGACCAAAGATAAACGCCTGAAGAAAGTACGGTGAACTTTTGGTTTGAGTACAATTTGAGGGAGAAAGCATCGAGAGGAAAGGATTTTCCAAACGGTTGTCATGCATTTTCATGACCACTTAATGTTAGTTCGATTTAGTTTTTAAAGCAGCGACAAAATCATAATAGAACTGAAATTTCTTCACATTTCATGACTTAAGGGGCGCTTACACATTATCTGTGGGGCGCCGCTTAAAATATTTTTGAAAGTTTTGTTTTACTTTCAAAAAGGTTTTAGTAGTTTGAACAGCGCTTTTAACTTTAAAAAAATAACAGATTTCTAATGCATAGGGGCGCTAGCAAGAAATCAAAAGGGCGCTTCCGATAAATATCTGAAAAAAATGCAAGTTTTTTTTCGTTTACAAAATTCTAGGTCAGGACAATTCTTGAATAAAGCTTCAAAGGTAATGTGTAAAAATATTTTCAAGGGCGACAACAAAAATGAAAAGGGCGTATCATGATTTTTACCAATCCGATTAATATGAGGGGCGCTTAACATATTTGTGTAGTTTCAAATTGGTTTTAGAATTTTGAAACCTGTTTTCAACAAATTTTAATGGATAACTTATTTTTTGGGGGCGCTTACAGTGTATTGTAGAACACAAATGGAAATCAATTTGAAAAAAGGCGTTTTCTATTTGTGTTATCTGAGTTGGATAGTTGAAGCTTTTTTACAATGTCTAAAAATAGCAAGTGCGAGTTTAGACTGCGGTGTAATTTCAATCCAATCGCAACCATAACGCACATTATTTATGAACATTACCCACATTAAAACTAGCAATATGTATCAAATGTCATGAAATGGCACAAAATTAACTCACGCACTCGCTCAAACTACCGCTGTCAGAAGAATGAAGAGCTGGTGAACAAATCATGGCGCGCACAAACATAATTGCCTCCTAACCACCCACTTTGCCGCCCCCTTCCAAAATCCTCGCGAATAGTCATTAAATTTACCCTTATTACAAACCCTGTGTATGTGTGAGCGTACGTGTCATGTGCCGAAGCGCTAGGAATTAAATGGAAAGCGATATTAAAATGTGTGTTTTAATAATAACACTAATAACGATATGACATGATGTGTTCGAAGGAGATTTCGAGAGGGGTGAGGAGGGGGCGTTTCAGTTAGAATATAATGGCTTGAAACCCCAAACCCACTTACACGCGCACACACACTAAGCCAATTTTAACATACTGGTGTAACGTCAACCCACTGATTTTGGGTGGGGGGGCGCCTCGCCCCCATACAGGAGAAAGGGGCGCTCACGAGGGCGTAATGTCACATTGATTGACCGGAAAGCCCCAGTCTCCCTCGCGGGTGAAAATTTGCGGTCAAAGTAATGCAATAACGGAGCCGCCCCCCCACCTCCACCGAGTGCTACACTAATACTGTCATTTTCACCATATGTGCGATGTGAATTTGCACAGCATTTACATAATTAAAATTATTATTTTGATTAGAAAATTTCATTCGCTGACTGTTTGTGCGGTGCCTTTTTTTTCTCGCTTGATTCAATCCTGTTGATTTTCCTGGTGGCTTGACACCTAATTCAGGACCGGCAGCGCCCCTCGCCGCTAAGCGCCCCCTCCGCCCCCGGGAAATCACCGAACCTTGTTACGCGCAATAATAATTACGCTAATGGCATCGAAACACATTGCGCGAAAAGCGCCTCTCCACGTGTGTGCGTGTGTGATGCTCTATATTAGCCCTGTAATGATACAATATTGACAGTAGTGTGTTTTTCCGAAATTTTTCCCCCGCAACGCCCCGCTTCGCGCCCCCTTCTTCAAAAAACCAACAGAGTATCAATAATTGACACTAATGGAATCGGTGATTCAAAATTATTGTCACCTGGCTCGTGTGGCGTGTTGTTTCTAATGCTTCAAAAAGGGGGCGGAAGGGCGGGGACCGGAAATGCATCATTGCAGCGTAACAGAAAAAAAAAGTCCTTGCACTTTCCAATTACATGCAGAATAATTAGCTTTAGCACCTGGAGCGATGAAAATGGCGCCAACCAAATCAAACATTTGTTGACGCCCTTCGGGGGGCGCAGGGTGCGTTTTAGAATGTAAAAAGAGTGGAGCTTTGGTGAAATAAATATTGGCACTGCGGCCAGATTTATTTACCTCGCTGGTCCCGGGCTAATTATGGGTGAAATAACAAATTAGATACCGCACACGGCGTGTGATAACAAAGCAGGTCAACCGAAACCCGGGGTTTAATCAAATGATGGGAAAACTGATGAGATCAAAATTGCTTTTTTGATACTTGGGGCGCTTCCAGTGAAATCACTTTTGCAACGTCAATTTTGGTACGGGTTGCCTAAAAAACGCGTAAATTATTTGATTTTAAATCACTACATTTTAGAACGTCAAAACTTTCCAAAGGGCGCATCTCATGAAAATAATTTTGAGGGGCGCTTACAGAGAAACTTAAATTTTTTGATTAGAAATTTGGTATTCAGAAATGTTTGAAATCATGAAATTTTTAGAGAAATCATTAAGTTTTAGTGCGTTACAACACTCAAAAGGGCGCTTAAAAAGAATCATTAAGGGCGCTCATAGAAAAACTGCTTTGTTTCTTAGAAAATCTTGAAAATTATGAAAATAATCTATTTCACATAGTTTGAGGGCACAAGCAGCACCCCACAACATTGTTGCAAGTGTGGCTTTTCCAAGAAAATCAATGCATTTGCTTCAAAGTGATTGCTGCAAAACCACAACGCCATTTGTTCAAGCTTGATTGTCCAATCAACAAGTCTGGCTTTCTTTGATGTCACCGCACCCCTTGTATCGACCACCAAAATGGGGCAAAGTTCACCGGGTGCGTTCATTTTTGCGGCAATTTTGCAACAAAATCATAACTTTTTTTGTTTGAAACTTCAAGAGGTTATGAGATTAAGTCATTCCAGGGCGCTTTCCAGGAAACAATGTTGCAAAATTGCGGACATTTTTCCAAGAAAATTGTTGCGATTTGTCAAACACAACCGGAATTGCGTAAAAGCCACAACAAAATTAAGCCAAGTGTGATTGACCAATCAACAGGTTCAATTTTTCCTTTTGATGTTGCCGCCGCCCCCTTTCGGGAAAAAGTGTCCCTCCCTCTAACTGGGAAGGGGACCAAAGTTTACCGATTGCGCTCATTTTTGCGGCATTTGTTGCATAATTTACAACGCCAATCGCCGATAGTTTGCCGAGTTCAACGTCGGTTGATGGCGCTGAAAATTTGATGACCTTTCTGGGAAATGTTTGATTTTTGCACAACCGTTTGTGTGGGGGGGAAGCCTTAGAAAAACACTAGGTTTTCTCGAAATTGGCTTACCGATAGCAAATCTCGACTAATTTGATGGAATATTACGTGATTAGAAATTTCCTAGAATCTTGCTGGTTCCCTCCAGGGAGGCAATCATTCAATTTAAGAAATTTAAATCAGCAAATTTGTGTCGATCCGAGCCTCGTGGACCAGAGTGCCGATATTATTATTACATTATAATTATTTCGCAGTAAAGACATTTTCCTTTTTCGTAATGCTGTGTGTGCGAATATCCTTTTTGCCCCGCACACCAAAACTAAACTAACATTATGAAACACGAGGGATTGGTCTGCCACTCGAATTATGGCTGTGTGTCTACTCTTGCGAGGACACAGTTGGAATTTTGCTTTACATTTTGTGATTTACGTAAAATTCCGAGTTACATCAATTTCCATGTAAGATTACGTTTTCGCGCGATTTTTTTTCATGTTTTTGTTGGTTTCATAATCGTAAGAAAGTAAATCGATTAGTCAATTTGTGCGAAAAGGCAAAAACTTATCTTGCAGCATCACGCAAATCTCTGATTTACATCAATTTGCATGTAAAATTACATTTTCAAAAAACCTGGCTTATGTAAACAATTTTGGCAAATTTTACTAACGAAAACAAGTTATTTAATTGTGATAACATTTTTTCCGCAAAACCAGCAAAAAAAAATTTACATGAAATCACATGTACATAAATCTACTATTTTTCTCACTGTGCCCCTCAAGAACGGCCACTACGACAAGGACGACGAGGGAGCAGGCGAAATTTATGAAAACGATCCATATTACATAAAGCATTGATGATAATCATAACAATAGGCCGGCAGGCAGGGACATTACGCACACATCGAGAAGCAGCAGCACCAGAGAGGGGGTGGGGTAGTTTTACGTGCGAAGAAAAAGGGGTGAAATTGCATGAAAGTAAAATAATATGTTTCACATCTCTCTAGTTGGGTGGGTGGGCGTTTGTGTGTGTCTCGCAACCTAGGAGACAGTTTTCCGAGGAAAACTAGAGGGACTTGCGTACACACACTCGTAAAATGGGGGATATTAATACATTTATGATGAGGGAAGATTATTTAAATTATGGCACAACCGAGCAGTTTTGCTCGATGAAATTTGTATTAATTTAATATGGAATGAAAACTGTCTTGCAAGACAGTGCTATCTTTTAAGGGGTAGCAGCCGCACCAAATGTGAAGGGGGTGCTTTTGAAGGATTTTGTTTGATGACCCAGAGGGATGGTGGCCGAGTCTCGTGTTGACGGCTGTAGAACATCTCGTCGTCGTCATCATGTTCTCCTCTGCGCTGAACAACGACAAAGTTCTCCGCTGTACGAGGGATCACTTGATGTGAACTTTTTCCTCTTCTCCGAAAACACAAATAGTTCACATTTTGACATGCTAAATAATGGACGTGTGTGTGGAAAAGTTTTGCTTCTTGTGTCCACTACTGGAAGGGGGTGTCGGCAGTGGTCCTTGCCCATTTTCAGAATAAGGGTATTGTATAATTTGACCCCTTCCCCTCCCTCTGACCACCAACATTCCTCCCGGGGCCAGCACTGCTATGTTTGTATATTTACATACATTTCTTCTTACATTATAATTATATTTTCGGACAACTGAGGGTTTTTCATTAAAACTAGCCCCCCTCCACCCCCGAACCCCGAAGGGTCCTCCCCGGAGAAGCCCATAAAGAAACTATACGACGGCCCGGTTTCTGTTTGTTTAGATAAGGCTTTTTTGATGGAATAGCCCTTTTCTTACCGCCGACATCAGTCTCAGCTTTTCTGGAGGGAAACCCGTGTTTCATCTAAGTGAGTAAGTGTATTTTAAAATACACCTCCCCCTTCCCTAAAGGTTCTGGACATTGGTTTTAAGGGTTTTCTGTGTTTATTTTTGGCCTCTTTACTTTTCGTACTTCAGAAACTGTTCAGAAATCCTAAACGTGATTTACTTGAATTTCTATGTAAAATTACATGCACCCTTTTACGTTGATTTGAGTTCAAATCAAAGTAAGTTTAAGTTATTACAAAAAAATACTAAAATTTAATTTTACATGAAATCCCATGTAATTTTACATTTTTCTCCGTGCACGCCCAAAACTGACCAAGAAACCGAGCGAAAGTATGGCAAATATGTTTCCAGTTGTCCGGACATATGCGAGCGCCTCCAAACTTGTGCCGACCTTCTCGGGACCTTCTCGAGCCCCGGGAAGAAGATGTTCCGAAAACTGTGTCCGGTCAGTACCTCTCCTCAGCAGCAGCAGCTGCCGCTCGACCATTATTATTAGATTGAAGGAGCTGCTGGGAAAGGATTAATTTTCCTTTTTCACTTTTCAGCAGATGACCTCCCTCAGCCCTTTTTTCGAAAGTGGTAGGGGCTCTGAACAACTTGAAGAAAATCGCTCAACCAGAATCGACCACAGAGACGCACTAAAAACTTTCGCTCTGTGCAAACAACGCAAAATCTTCTCCAGGGGGAGAGGTCCAGCCGGGGCCTCTTATCCTGAGTAAATTTAATATAAATTAATCTATTCATCGTGAAGGAGCGGGGTGGGCGGATTCAAAACTACTTTCCGAACCGATATCTCGGTCTTGACCGAAAAGTTCTTTGCTTTGTGATGAGGGGAGGGGTTCGAAATAGTTTCCATCTCGTGTAGGCGGTTTGCACATGTTTACAAATTAAAACAAATTAAAATTTGTCTTATTAAATGGCAGCTCGAGGGATTCGTCGTCAACGCCGCTGACTGTGGTTGATTGGGACATGGGTCGAGGGGGAAAGTTTCTTGGCAAACAAATTGATTAAAAATAATTTGAAGTTTGTTGGAAACTAGGAGACTCGAGAGAAGTTACAAAAACGGCATTTTTTTTTTGGGAGATTGTAAACTAACATAAAAGTTTAGTATACATTTTTGAAATGTATTTTGATTGATTTGTGGATTGTTTTGAAAATTTGTGAAACTGTCACTTTTTGTAGCCCATAATTAGCTATTAAATTACTGAAAAACATAAACTGTTTAAGTTTTTTTTTTACTAATAACCTGAATGACCTAAATTTTAGGTCATCGGGCATTTTCAGATTTTTAAATTTACTTACTCTACTTTACATGAAAATTACAATTTATCCTTGTCTATGGCAATTAAAGAAGTTGGCCGGCGTCAGGTTTCAATGACCCAAATTTAAGGTCATTGGACATGTTTTCTCCATTAAAATTCCAATCAATTTCCAGACTTTTTAATGTAGGAAATGTTAGGTTATCCTTGTCTATGACATTAGATAGAGTTGGCTGGCGTCAGCTTGCAATGACCTAAATTTTAGGTCATTGGACATTTTTGGCCATTAAATTTCCAGACGTTTTAACGTGGAAATTTTTAAGGTTATCCTTGTCTATAGCATTAGTTAGAGTTGGACGACGTCAAATTGCAATGACCTAAATTTTAGGTCATTGGACATTTTTCGGCCATTAAAATTACATTAAATTTGATGATGTTTTAACGTAGATAATTTTAGGTTATCCTTGTCTATGGCATAAGATAGAGTTTGCCGGCGTCAACTTGCAATGACCTAAAGTTTAGGTCATTGGACATTTTTTGGTCATTAAATTTTCTTTGGTTTGGTTTCTTTATGACAACTCGTTTTGACCACACATCTTTGCATATCTCGTTTTCTGCAAATTTACAAAGTCCCAAAAGTCAACAATCCATCACCACTTTGAAGAATTCCTCCCACCCCTCGGAGACTCCGCTGTCAATCATTTATTAAGCATCCTTAAAATGTTGTTCTTTCATCTTCATTAGCCCGAAAACCGAGTCTTATCGGAGCTGGACCGAACTGCTGCTGGTCAGCAATTATAACAACTTTCATACCTTTCGATTCCGGCCAACCTTTGGCCCGAAGAAATCCTCCCCTCGCCTCCTCAAACTGTGTGACAAGATAACTGACCAACTTCCCAAAGTGATCCCTTCAATCACTTTCTCCTTCTGGAAACCTTACCGGTCAGTTCTTAGGGCATAGGCCATCAAAAATCGGACTTTTCTGTGTGTGTGTTTGCACAAAGGATCAGATTTAACCTCCTTCCCAGCCAGAAGAAACCTGGTCCGGTGTCCGGTTTTTATCGGCCCTTGGACCGTGATTAGATGAAAGATGTTTCTGACCAGCATGTGTGCCTCTCCTTAAGAACGGGTTGATTAATGCACGGTGTGGTTTGCTGCGGGGGTGACCAAGTTCAAGGGGTTCGTCGTCCTATCTTTATCATATTTCTGGTTTCCGAAGACGGTGCTGCTGCCCGGTTCCCGTTGAATAATTAATTAGTAGAAAATTGTCTTACCTCTAAGGCGGGGTAGTGTTTGAACAGTGTGTGTGTCGGGCTTGACTTTCCCTTAAGGAAAGTGATAAATAGTTGAGACCTCCCCCGACTCCCAAGAAATGAATCTGAACTTTACAAACGGAACATTCAATAACCGGACTTACGGTCACTCTGTGTGTGTAGTTGAATTATAAATTAGTAATTTAAAGGATATTTGCAGAGGGCAACCCTCATCCACGGCATGTGGCAGATTCGGACAGTGTCCGAATGTGTGGGCGTTCGGGGTAAAAGTTCATAATTAAAAAGATTTTCTCCGGGAGCGAGGGGATTCGGCTTGTGGAAACTTTGAAATATTTACGATTCCACATGACCACCAAGACACATTCCGGAAAGGATAGCCCGTCCGGGCAGAGCATCTTGGAGATCCGGACAAGTTAAATTTTCGGCAAACCCCTTATTTATTTTTGTTTGTCCTTTTCCGGGCACTGAAGACGCTTGCGGAAAGGGGTGAAACCCAAAGTCCAATTTTGAGGAAAACCGATTCCTTTTAAATTCGACCCCCAGCCATGTGCGCCAAATGGCCGAGAGTACGAATCGATCTTTCGCTCCGGTTGTCTTGGCAGCCGGACCAAGAATCATTACTCGGTAGGTCTTCACCGGTCCCTTCCACTCCGGAATCGGTACGCCTCTGATATATCTTCATTTAATAAAATATGTGCGTCTCTAACTGTCGGTTGCCCGCCCCCCAAGAAGCGCCCTCTCAACAACCTTAGAAAAGACACACATGCCGCACAACTCTGTCCCGCCCGAGAAAGGTTTTATCAGTTCGGGAAATAAGAAGAGAGAGTCCTTTTAAAAGTTTGGCCTGGCCACCCCGCCCGGACGTAACTTGGGCAACCCCGAAAGGGGGCGCTTGGCGGGGGTGGCAAGAATAAAAATTGATAGAAAATAAATTTCCAACCAGCATCACACACACACACACTTTCTCCTGAACTCAAGAAAAACGAAACAGTTTCATATGGGAACGAGAGATGGGATCTTTCTTGAAGTTCTTGTTGTTGTTGAAAACTGGACGAGGGCATCATCTGGGAATAGCATTATTTTTAATGGTCAGCAGTCCTCCTTCGAGGAAAGGAAGGCACGCGGACATTCTGAAGAAAGAGCCGGACGCTTGTATATTTGAAATATACACACACACGCGCACACGGAATATGTTCGCCCAGATAAAGATTCGAATAACAATGGCTGTTGCGGGGGGAGGGCCCCACAGAAAACAGCACGCGTAAGGCGAAAAGAATATGAAAATATCATATGTATATTGCGGGGTGAGTTATCGGGGAACGGTTTGTGCGTAAACGACAGTGAGATGGACCCTTAAGGTGGGGTGGTTCCTTGAAACACTTTTCTACGACTTCGACTTGTCAAGATTTGTCGAATCCAACTCCAAATCCAACCTTCAAAATTTGCAGTGCAATGGGCGGTTAAGTGGAGTGGTCCCTTAAAACTACTCTTCAAAAGTCCCGTAAACGACATTGATGTGGACCCTTAAGAGGAGTTGTCCCTCAAAAAATGGTGTACTTTTTTTCGATCCGACTTCTACTCCGAATTCAGTTCATCAAAAAGATCCGTCAAACGACATTGATTTGGACCGTTAAGTGGAATGGTCCCTTAAAACTTTCTGACGTTTCACCACAAAATCAATCAAAGATCTCTCATGTCACAGATTATTTCGCGGATGAGAGAAAAATTGTTGGTTTTCTCTCGATTATTCTCCCTTAGTGAGTTCTTAGTGAAACTCTTTTGATAGAAATTCTTCAATAAACCATAATGCTCAAGATGTTCGCCACTTTGAAAACAACCACCCTAGTCCCGTGCTAATACACACATAGAATCAGACACACAATAACTCATGTCCATATTTCATACATTATATTTCATCTTTCATCCCTGCTCCGCCGCCACACCGGACAACGATCTTGGCCCTTCTCAACCACCCCACCCCTTCTTGTTGTTACCCAAGAAGCCAAACTTCTTCATTGAAAATATAAAAAAATACGTACCACCCCGCGCCACACACATTGTTATTCTTCCCCACCCTCTCAAATACCTCTTTTTCATATCAATAACGTGTTTTTCCCTCTTTTCCATCCTTTCCCTCGCAACCCTCAACGTCTCTTAGCAGTGTGACAGTTAGGAACCCCCCACCACCCTCAAATTTCTTTCGGACGCTTTTTTTTACGTAATCCGCACATGCAATATTCATATTTGGTATGACATAAACCACCCCCTGGGTAGGGGCGCCCCTTCCCCGTAAAAAAACTGGACACTCGCGATGAAAAGTGGTCCGCGCGGAAGAAAAACATTCAAGAAAACTGAAACTCACGCATATTTTTTTCAACGGGGCGCCACCCCACTGGTCAACAAAGCATTTGACGTTTCGCGAGGGGTGGGCAAAGTTTAAAGTTTTGTTTGTACTGGGGGCGTCCAGCCTGATTGAGTTTCGCCCCATTATCATATGAATGGACCAATCGAATGATTGATGGTTCACAATTGTCATTTTTTCCTGAAAAATCCGACGATTCATGTTTTATTGTTGATTTTTTAATGTACTCCGAAGCGGTCAGGGAAAATGTAAACAAGTCCTTCGCGTGAAGGGTGCGGGGAGCGGAAATTAAAGTCATAACTTGGCGTGGACACGCCGTAATCTGCCAAGATGACAATCGGTTGCCAGCGATTTACGACACAGTTTTGGGAGGGGGGGAAAGATATTAAATCGATGCGCCCCTTGGTTTATCGAGAGATAACATCAAAGAAGGAGCTATTTTTACGCTATATTCAGCGAACCACGTGGCTCCTTCGAGCCGGTTCACTGGCGCCAGAACCTCCGCCCTTTCGTCAGGAGGAAAGGTACCGAGACCGACCGCAGTAATTACCGGTTCCGATCCTGGATGACAGGAGGTGAAAGACGTTCAAAATTAATTAACCAAATTGTTTGTCTACACGAGGGGTGTACACATGTGCGAGCAAGCTCACTTACACAGCACAAAATTACAGGGGGAAATGTCACCCTGAAAGCATGTAATTTTACCGACTAGATTCTTTTCAGTGTACACAAAGTGTACTAATAAAAGTGACCCCCAGTCTTCCGGGGGCGCATCGCACTTTGTAATTAAATTTTATTAACATCCGAAGGGTGAGTTCGTCTTGGACGTCGTGTGACACCCCCGCCTTGGAAAGAGACAAGAAAGCTCGCGCTAATGAAAATGTCGTCTTTTCGCGATATGAGCGAAGATAAATAAGTAATGTTTTCGCTCTCAAGTGCTCAATAAAGTGCGATTAGTGAGGTTAGGTGAAAAGTGACACCCGGTGGAAATCTCGTGGCACATATTTCCCCGAGGGCGCTTGACTTGATGGTTTTGTGGGAAATTTACAGCTCGTTTAATAATCAAACGGCAATTTGAAAGTTTAAAACTGTGATTTTAACACGTTTTGCTGGATGCGCCCCTGAAAACACCCCTTAAAAATCAAAATTTACTTTTTAAGGAATCAGCATAAGCAAGACTAGTCGACAACTAAACAGCTTTTTGATTACTGTTGATGATGAAGAGAAATTGATGAAAATAGTTGGATGTGCCCCTAAAAAATATTGAAGCGCCCCTTTTCAAATTCCAAATTAACTTTTATGAGAAGCAGTTAGTTTAAAGTTAAGCGAGGTTGGTCAGCAACTGAGCACTAATGATTAATATTAAAAAATGAAAAAAAGTGAATGCGCCCCTCAAAATTCTTTAAGTGCCCTCGAAAGCGCCCTTTTTTATTATTTTTATTTTTCATTTTAGTCGAAAACTAGCTTGTTTAATCTGTAAAAATATGCAATAAAATTGTACCGTCCCCTATTCAAATCGATTTCATCGCGGAAAGCGCCCTTAAAATGCGCTCATTACGTAAAAGAACAAGGCTAATGTGGTCATTTAGTCGCATTACGGACCGACTTACTGCACTGTGTAGGGCTTCCGGCCGCGTCTTCGTCACGTGAAGGTGGTTCGCACACACTCTCTTGGACACTTTGTGTGTGTTCTATATGGTAATTTATGACTGAGCGATGCATGCTCGCAATCATTTTCTAACGTTGCCCCGATTTTGCAAAAGACACACAATTTTACAAGGCCGCCGCAGGCGTTGTTACTAGTCTCTCCCACACACGTAAACCAGTAAATGATGATAATGCCCACTAATAATGAAGCCTCAAGCTCGTCGTTATCTCCAACTACTCTAGACTGTGTACGGTGTATGTGTATGTTAGAACCGCGAAAGTATTGTGTGCAAAAAGGGGTTTTAACGAGCACACACGAGTTACAGTTTTCATTGCCAGCGACCTTTTGCCACCCACCCCATTTTCCACCCCCTCCGAATAACTGTGGGATGGGCGAGGAACTCATTCGCGATGTGTATTCACGTTTGTGCAAGGTGAGCCTCCAAAACGTGCTAACTCAATAACTAACGTTAGTTTGAGCTACCGCCTCATAGATGGCGGTGTCAAATTGTTCATTGATTGCACACAATTTTTCATTCAATTTGCATGCAACAATCTTAAAGAGGTGTTTTCGCGCTTTTATTTGTAAACTTTCAGCAAAGTTTACTATTTCAACTCGTCCTTTCCACGAATCGTCAGTCAATTTCGCCAAACAATCCACGTAATTGCCGAAAAATCAAACTGTTCAAAGCGCCGGTCCAGGTCACCGATTTCCGGCGAACTCCTCGAGGCATTGTCGCGCCAATAGGGGCATCCTCCTGCACGTGGCCGCGGGCAGCTAATTATCACTTATTGCCGGCGTTGGCGGCCAGAATTTCCCGGAAAAAGCTCCAGCCCAGCCAGCCATCAATCCAGTGTCAATTACAGACCGTAATCATCTTCAACTTATTTGGGCAAGTTGCTTCGGTAAGGCAAATGAGTTGCTGCGCGCTCCGGTTGAGATAAATGAATTAATTTCGAATTTGGCTAAAAGGCGTCGTCGTCGGCGACGCGCGATAGCTGGATCGATTCGCGATTTCGAAAATGTGCATAGTAGAAACTTAAACAACTTTTGATAGTTTGAGCTAGCGCCCCATAGATGGCGGTGGCGAAGTTTGTATTGATCGCGTACAAAGTTGCATGCAATTTTATAAAGAGCTCATTATTTTTTTACTGTTGCAATAAATTTCACGTAACAGTGTCTCCGTGTCCCACCCCTTCGCGATAGTTGAGAAATGATCTTTGAATTGAATAAATTTTAGAGTGGAATAAATTTGCGAGTTGCCAACAAAAAAAAAGACACACGGGTTTGTCCAAATGTACTTGGGTGGTGCTTTCTTTTGCAATTCTTACGGCGGCAAAGATAGCCCCCAAAGAAAGCTATAAATCAATATGCGGATATGTTGTCCGTGTGGGTGGACGATCCCCGGGACGGAACCCGGGGGAGGAAAAACGGTTTGGTGGGTGATTTGGCGCGCCTGACGCGTCTTATGTGCTTATTATTCGGTACCATTTACCATTATTTTCCCCCGCAAAACCTCTCCGGCTGTCCTTACCCAGAAGGGAGAGTTGAGGGATTCTCGCACTTGGCAAGTGCGATGGTTAAAATGGTAAATAGTCCCCGTCCCACCGCCCTGATCCTTGCAAGCAAAGGAACCGTTCGTTGTTTACTTGAACCCACGTCCGTACGTGTACCGGACGTCCAAGACGACGGTGCCACACAAAGACACATTGAAACGAGGTCCAGGAACGAAAAAAAAATATACGGTACGAAAGATCCATCGGACAGATATATCTTTCTTTTTTTTCCTTTTTCAGTTTTACTGTATTTTTTAACAAACAACCCCTATTTCCTGACCCGGACCGACGACGACGACGAGCGTCTTATCGAAGATCCTTTACTTCAAATCCAGGGTGTTTCCAAACTCACCCTCTTGCGCCACCCCGCAATACACTAAACATCACACATGTGTTACGCCGTGTATGTGTGCACCCCTTCCACCACCCCGACACGTGGTGGTCAGAGAGAAGAGAAAAAAAATGTGCCGAAAGGAAAACACCACGTGAAGGTTTGATTCGTGTGTTATGTAAAAAGTGCGCTCTCTCTTGCTTGAACTTTTGGTGAGAATTCTCTCTTGAAATTCCTTCATGCAGCTGACCAAACTGACCATCATCCTTTCTTTTCGTTTGCCAAAAATCAAGGTGGCAATTTATCTGAAAAAAATACTAGTTCAAATATTGGTAAAAAAAAAACAAACCCAAATCGACGCGAAACTGTCAAGAACGCTTTGAATCCCGCACAATTCGCTATTTATCATTCCGTCATTCCCTCTCTTTCGCAGTAGTCGCGCTGCCAAACGTCGTTCTCGCGCAACGCTCACTTATCTCATCATGCGCTGCGACACTGAGAGAGTGAGTGCGACGCGGAAGAGAGCAACTTAGTGAGAACGGAAAATGAGCTTTATTTGGAATGTCGCTCTCTGATTTTTTTGAACGCAACTGATTTTTTTGATAAAATTTAAAAAAATATTTTTTTTAAGTGTTCACCCTGCCAAGTCGAAGATATTTTCGCCACCTTCGACCACCCTCTCATTGACGGCTGAGTACGTGATTCTCCTTTCTTTTTGCTATGGTTCAACTGGAAAAACTCTCTCTCCCAGGGAAAAACTTTGACCGCCTCGGCGGAAGAAACGTCAGAGACGAGGGGGAAGGCACTTACTCAATTCGTGTTATTTTTCTTTTCTTATTTTATTGTTGTTGATGTTACTCGGTAGTGGAAATCAACTGTTCACCACCTCGTACAGAAAAATTGGTGTGGATGAGGGGGGGAGGGGGTCAATGCGGGTGTTAATACATACAATCCTTCTTCTTCAGCATTCCTCCCTCTCCCAAACCTCCCCACGAAATGTAAGTTTATGTGCGTGTTACATTTCTCTCGGTGTCAGTTGGTCCTAATCTTCTTCCTTTTGGGGCCGAACAACTGGGTGTGTGTGGGTGTGTGTGCGAAAATAATAGAAGTAACCAGTCCAGCGGAAATGGCGATAAAAGTGCTGCTTTGGTGCAAGTAGCGGGCGCAGTACATACTTCAGCAGTTGGTATTTGGGATGAGGGGATGATTTTTGGGTTGGAATTTGGTTGGTTTGAACAAACTGACTAGTGGTCACGCGCCAGGGAGAATGAACCTAGTGCTTTGGGAAGAAAATTGATTCTTTGTTATTTTTGATCTGAACAAAAATATTTTTTCTATTTCATATTTTGTCTAATTTAGAATGTAAATTTTTATTTAAAACAACAGAGAGAGAAAAATACTCTCTCAATGCAGGAATGTGAGCACAAAACAGAACAAACATATTTTCTCTCAAATGAGAATGACCGCACAAAGCAGACTGCAAAAATGCAAGAATGCTATTTTCGTGCGAATAATAGCACAAAAGAGACTCAGCAAGCTAATTTCTCTCAATGCAAGAATGTCAACACAAAGAATGCAAAAAAATGTTCGAATGCTTTTTTCGTGTGCATGATCGCACAAAAGAGACTGTGAACTTATATAGAGGAGAAAAGCTACTCGCGACAAAATTTTGAGGCTAGGAATTTTGACAGGTATGATTTTCATAAAGTATTCACCTCCTTTTCTCTCCCACAGAAAACTGGGGACAATGTAGCTGTCAAACTAGGCCAAAACGTTAAAGTCACTCACAAAATGAACTTGGAGTGATTTGAGTTCATTTCTGACGTCACGTTTTGCTCCTCTATTGAAAACGACAGAGAGAGAAAAATACTCTCACTCAATGCAAGAATGTGAGCACAAAACAGAACAAAAATATTTTCTCCCAAGTGAGAATGGCCGCACAAAGGAGACTGCAAAAAAATGCAAGAATGCTGCTCTCGTGCGAATAATAGCACAAAAGAGACTTAGCAAATGAAAGAGAGCAAACTAATTTCTCTCAATGCAAGAATGTCAACACAAAACAGAATGCAAAAAAAAATTACGAATGCTTTTTCGTGCGATTTATAGCACAAAAGAGACAGATAAAATCGTTCGAAGTTTGATTTCGCTTGCTTTTGATTGAAATTTTGAGATTTTCAAATAATTTTCAATTCAATAACCAACAAAGAAAACCAGTACACACATTCAACTCACAAAGAAAGCACGAAAAGGTTAAGCTCTTTTCCCGCTCAACCCCCCAGAAAAATCGCCCAAACATGTAAGATGGATAATGTAAACTTTTTTCCCGCCTTCTCTCGGTGCTTTTACTTTTATTGTTTCGACGCCGCCCGGGTTCTGGTTATCTTCGGAGGATCTGTCTTTCTCTCCGGCTGCCCACCCAAATGTCCGATTTCCATCTTTCTTTTTGGAAAGGGGAAGGGCTGGGTGGGGTGCTGGTCCGCAAAAATAGAGGGAAAAAGTAACAACAACAGCACAAAATACAAGCAAACAAATAAAAAAAAGGATGCGTGTCCGTGTTTGCCCAAAACCTCCATACAGACACAGAGTTTTACACATACAGACAGAAAGAGAAGGATCCTCGTTGCAGAGTAGGAACGTCGGTATATATCATCCTTCTGGTACGCTTTTCTTATAATCGGACATGAACACAATTACTCTCTGTCGTTTCTTGCCATTATCCTTAAACTTGCGTCCTTTTTCGGACCTGGGAGGAGAAAGGAAAAGGGGGGGCTCTTCGGGGTTCACCCCGAGGAAAAGCAATCCCTCTTCGGGAGCTTCCCGGCAGCACATACAAGACAAGCTCTCATGTGTGTGATTGTGTTGGGGGGAACGAAATTTTCGATTTTCCACCGGACGAAAAACACATTAGACTTGAGTCGCCAGAGAGCATTTTCAATTCCAATTTTTGCTTCTTTTTTTTCGCTCGCCGATTGGATTTTCTTTGCCTCATTTTTAATGGACGTGTACGAATCGCTTTTCGTTCAATATTTTTATGTAACGGAAGACGATATTACGCAACTGACCTCCCCCACACCTGGTGGACCCAACTTCCCCCGGATGTCCCACCGCTCGGACACAGATGACACGTGGTCGCGACTGGGGAGGGGACGGAAGATCCAAAGGAAAATATTATCATTTCCACCCCCCTCACCCTAACCTTGCCAGACTCCCTCAGTTTTTGGTCCGGAAGTGAAAGAACAAAAACCAACCCCCGGAGAAAAAAGTTGGTGGTCCGGGGGTTGGTAGATTGTCTTTGATGTTTGGCTCCCCCCCACGGGACGACGACGGCCAAGGTGGCAAGAAACAATAAGAGATAGAGCCAATATAGCGATTTATGGCAAGATATCCCCCCCTCCCGGAGTCGTCACGGCTTGGTGGAGATCAGACCGAAGAGAAAGATATCTCTCGGTCTGTTACATTCTGGCCGACCTCACGGCCGGACACGTACGCGCACACACATTCACGACACGTGGGGAAGCGTCTTTTTTTGCGGGGAGAGGCAAAAGCGCCCCTCGTCAAGGAAGCTGTGAAGCAATCAATACAATTGTTTTCGATATTTGGGCCGCATGCGAGCAATAACGATGAATACGAAGCGTTTTAAGGCTTGGGAAAATGGGACTTGGATTTTGTGACGACTTATTAAGGCAGATTCATGAATAATGTAGACGCCCTTGTAAGAATATCTCAGCGGGACGAACGTCCGCACAAAACGGACGCGAAAACTGTCAAAAGTTGCTCTCGCCGATGCGAATATCCGCACAAAGCGGACACGAAAAAACTTAAAATTGCGAATGGCCGCACAAAACGGAACCGAAAAAGTCAGATTAAATTTGAATTAGAAAAATCTGTTACAATTTTCATAAAATTGCTGATTTTTTAAAAATAAATTTAAATCTACATTGATTTTCGCTAAATAATCAAGATTAAAATAAATCATTTTAAGTTGTTAATGTTCAGATTATTTGCTCTCCACACCCCCCGTTAAAAACAACCCACCTGGACAAAGCACCTGTCAGCCCAAATGTCACTCGGTTCACTCTCTCTAATTCCGTTCGGCACGCCCGTCCGATTTGCTCAACAAATGAGGAAAAAAAACTAGAAAAAAAACGCACTGCTCAAGGGTTGTTTGTTGGAAATAAATTACGTGGCAAACGCGACTTCGATGGGCGTCCAAAAACTACCCCCCGCCACCCCTAGTGGGGTAGGAAGGAAAATGTGACACCCCTACTCCCCCTTGAAGCTTCGAAAGGAGACACACAAGTGGCGAATCGAGAGTGAAAAACGATTGTGTGCGACTTCGCAAGTGGATGAATTGCGACAGAGCGAAAAAAACGCAAACTTTCGCAATAAATAAAATAATAAAAATTTGTAATAATTTTTCCCGCTCTTTTTTTTTCGCGATGGCGGAGCTCGTGCGTGACTGTTAGAAGGGGGAGGGGTAAAGCTGCCAGAATTTATCAACAGTTGTAATAGCAATGGAAAAGCAATTTGAGTTGTAATGTGAAAAGTCTTGTGATAGTCGTTTTGTGATTCTTTTTTTTCGGGTTCGATTCCTAGCTATGGAAGAAAATAAGTTGTAATGAGGAAATTTTGCTGGGGTGGAGGAAAAGCAGATATTTACGTCGTGTTGGGTGAAAACACTTGGCATTTGGCAGCGGAGGGGGCTAGAAAAAAAAAGTTTGTTCCTCAAACAGATAAATCAACATTGTTTATGGAATGAAGTGGAGACTCGATTTGACTTTCCGCCATGTCAATAGCAAAAGTTTGAATCGTCCTCCGCCTTCGCTTTGCAAACCCATCCGCACTTGTGCATGTAAATAAACTTGCAAATTTGAGCAATTTTTCGCTTTAATTTCCCGCTAATAGCCCAAAATTGCTTATTTCCTTTGATCACGCGAAACGCGATACCAACCGGCGGAACTAGCTCTCTCCTGGGGCCGAAATCGAAGTAATTTATTACTTTCAACATTTTTACGAGTGTAAATATTTTTGCTGTTGCGCTCGCCTTCCAAACAACCGAAAACCGTCAAAATCCATGTCGTCCGGCGAAAGGAGTTGTCGTCGGATTTTTTTGATTTGTCACGTTTAGGGTGGCCTCACGAAATTCGAAATTTGCTGATTTTCTTGCCAGAATCGCAGCAATAATACGCTTAGAGAATCGGTGCATAGACGCTCATGATTCATGAAACAATTTCTAACTTGCAAACGGGTTACGAATATCCGCACAATAGAGAGTAGAAAACAATTTTGCTCTCGCTGATGCGAATTACCGCACAAAACGGACGCAAAAAAAGAGCTAAAAGTTGCACCCGGTGATGCGAATGACCGCACAAAACAGACGCAAAAAAGCAAAATTTGCACTCGCTGATGCGAATATCCGCACAAAGCGGATGAGAAAAATGTGCCTGGATTGTGCAAAGTGACTTAAGCGACGGTTGAAATTGCGCAGAATGATGCAAACAAGGTCTGACAATTGGGGTTTTTAACAAAAATTGTTAAATTTTTGATAAATTGGACGCTCTAACCTCACTTTCTCCTCCCTTTCGAAGCAACCAACCGATCAAAGGACATCCCCTTAATGGCTTCTCGTCGTCGTCAACCGCTAAATGCGAACCACAACGACGACGACTTTGACTTGACATGGTAGAAGGAAACAAAAATCGGGTTAATGGCAATCGGTAATAAGTTCAAAGCGTTTTATTTTTAACCGGGGGCCCAGGGAATGGGAAAACTTCCCCGAAAATTGATGTTTGAGGAAAAAATCAGCTAGAGTAGAGAGAAAAAAACAAGCGGCAAATAGATAGAGGTACATTAGTTTTATCGTTTATTAGATTTTTCCTCAACCAGGGGGGATCGCAAGCGCCCCCTTTTAAACTGCCATGAATCACGTACATTTTCAATTTATTTAATTTTGAGATCTAACCCGGTCGCCGCTTCGCCGAATGGGCACTGTCCTTTGAAAGGCTTTTTGCCGCGTCCGCTCCACGTGCTCCTTACACAATCATTTCTGATTTATTGAGTTAGAAATTGAAAGGAATTTCCAACACAATTGATTTAACTAGAAATTTTACCGGCCACTTTGCGAACGCGCCCCCTCCCTACACCTCTTTGCTGGACAGTTTTTTCCACGAATTTCCAAGTTGGAAGTTTAGCCATTAATTTTCCCGATCCTGACCGGGGCTGGAAAACAACGGCGCGCTTTTCCGAGGATGAGCCCAAACTCGCACAAACAGCCAAAGGGGTAATTACCTTATGAAATAATGAGATTTTCCGATGCCGGCCGCACCCCGGAGGGGGTGCCAAGCCCACCTAGCGAAGGATAATGAGCTGATGGAAGGGGGGGTGGAAGCACATTTCCAATCATCGAAACGAGCCGCGATTTGCTTTTGCGTGCAATAAATCATGAAATTCAAAATAATATACCTTAGGGAGGTGGGCGGGGGCGATTAAGGTACGTGGAAGTCGGGGCGCTTACCATGAATTCTGTACGAAATTAATCAAAAATATAAATAAAAGAGCCCGAAGAAGGCAAAACTATTGGCGGGCGCCCGAACTATTGGATGGAAAAACAAATTAGGGGTGCGTGAGTGAAGGCAAAGTACACCACCGGCACCACCTTTCCCCTTGCGGGGTTCTTGGCCAGACTGGCTGGCAGTTTGATTGACTTTGTTTTACCCCAACCCACCCGCGGGTCTTGGACCGTCAAAAGTTTCTGCTCGCCGAGGCGCCATTATCCGTAATCACGCCGACGAGTGGTGGAAAATAGTTTGGAAAAGATTTGGCTTTTCGTTTCCATGAAAAAAAGCAAGCGTTCTCACAACTTTGTTGCACACTGTTAAAAAAGTCATACAAAATTTACAGGGAGTAAAGCAATTTTGGGAACACTTGATTTTTTAATTTAATTTTTTTAACGCAAATTCTGGCCAAATTACAGAATTGAACAAGTTTTGTTGAAAATTTTGATCATCAATCAGTCAAAAATTGGTCAAATTTAAAGCGTCGCGCAAGAAAAAATATTGATTTCTCGAATCTTTCCCTCACGGTGAGCACTCTCATCACAACTTTCCACCATAAAACTAATTCAGGCAAATCTTGCTCCTCATCGTCATGCACAACGTCGAAAAGGAAAACTTTTTATATTTTCCTCCACCCCCTTTCCCGATTTCACAGCCTGACAAACCGTTAATTCCAAACGTCCGGAACGTCATTTTCCATTTACCCCTTGCTCTACCCTTCACGCAAAAAAGCACTCTCTTTATTCCCCATAATTTCGGAAAACAATAAAACAATACTTGAATAGTACCAGATTTTAATGGTTTTCCCCCCTCCCGCTCCCGAATGCTGGTTCGGCGAAGAGCCTTCCCGGGGAAACTTTTCAAGGTAAATGAAGCAAACGTTGTGCTTAAAAATAGTAATAACAATGGAGCTTCTAACCGAAACAATAACTCTGCGCCCCTTTCGGGGGCGGGGGCGTCCCAGAGCAGAAAAAAAACTAAAATAAATAGTAATAAAAAGTTACCCCACTGAGGAAAACTTTCGGTGTGATTTCCAGCCTCGAAATCAATTTGAGCGGGGTTTGGTTAATTATTTTTTATTACGGTTATCCACCCCCCTTGCTGCGCCTCTGCCCTCTTCTAGGGCACGGTAATGAAAATGGTTTACCTGGAAATTTCAGGAAAAGACATTAATGTACCAGTTCCTGATCACGAAAGAGCTCCCTGGGCCGAGTTGAGCTAGTTTTCTGCTACCGACTCAGAGGCGTCGTAAATCACGCACCAGAGTCCTTTCCCCTCGAAGAGAGGGACGGGGGCGCCCAAGTTTGACAAGCCACAATTTAGATTAAAATTCAATGCCCCCTACCCCCAGCCTAACACGAGGCTAGAAGTGGTAAGGTTAGGTGATTGCATTTGACTTACAAGTAAATTAACCCCCATTTCGGTGTGCGAGGACCTCTCTCGGCTGGAGTTCATAAATTACCATTGAAATTACGGCCCCACTCTCCTTCGCCGCCCTTTGGGCGAGAAAGTTTCTGTAAAAGCAACTCAACCGCAAACCGGCGGCATAGTAATTAGTGCTTAAGTAAAGTCACTCGCTGGTACAGTGAAACGAGTGAGAACCCATCACATTTGCAAATAAATCATTCCCCTTCGGCACTACGCGGGTGGTGGTGGCTAATCAGGATCACTAGTCCTCACACCCCCCCGCGCTGGACTAGTAGTAACTCTAAGCCAAAAACTGGCAATCCATCGTGAGATGGCGCTTTTAATCCTTCTTTGTGATTCATTGGCATTCCTTACTTGCTGTCCGAATCTTTGGGACAAGCCTCCCCTCGCTTCCAAGAATGAGAGATCACACGACGGCGTGTGAACGGTTGTGCGTGTCCCCGCAATGGGGTGTGAAGGGTAGGGTTGCCAGTTGCGGAAAAAATCCGACGAAAGCAATCGTTTTTGTACGGAAAACACGAAAAATAATCGATCTTAGACGCCCTTGTTTCGATTGCGCCACGAAGGAAAACAGTCGCGCAGCGAATATCCGCACAAAGCAAACAAGCAAAAATCATTCTCGTGCGAATATCGACACAAAACAGAATGCGAAAAATTGTGCTATTTTTTGTATTTGCTGATTTCAACGGCAAAAATCAAGTTTTTTTGAGCTTGCAACCCTAGCTCAAGCTGCAGAACAAATCTTGGCGCTCACAGAATCAGCGCCAGGAATCGACATGCTCCCGTGCGTTTCTCTCTCCTTTGTTTATTTAATTTATTATTTATGTATGTAGATATCGGAATTATGTAAATCTTTTTGTTTTCGTTCAGGCACAATTTGTACACTTTCGTTTCATTTTTTTTTTTCAACATTTTTTTTCTCTCTCGTTGCACCCGACATTGCTGGTTTCGCCTGCGAGTTAGACTAACGATCGAACACGCCATGGAATAAAATATTTGCCGTCAATTATGTGATGAAAGCGCACCCTTTTTTTCTCTCTCTCTCTCTCCTTCCTCGTCTTGAACTCGGCCCGTAATCCTTGCTTCTCCTTGTCACAACAACAGTCGAATTCTTCATCGCTGTTTTGGAAATTTATTTTCCTTACCCTCGTTTTTTTCGAGGTGGGGTTGGGTTGGTTTTGAAGGGGGTGGCAAGCGTAGAACGGAAGTGAATCGCACCCAACCCCCTCCGTCGCACTGGTCGTCCTTGCCCGGCTTTCTTCAATTTGACTGAGGGCGCTCGCTTCTTCAGTTATGGTTATTTATGTATATAAATATACCTAAATTAATTTAATTGAAGCCCGAAGAAAACCGGACAGCGGATGTGCGCGGAGGGCGGCAAACCCCGCCGAGAAATAATGCTAAAAGGCTAACGCAATTTTGACGGAGGAAAAATTTTAATCAGAGTAAATTATGGGGACCCACTTGGCCCCGCTTCCGCTCGTTACACTAGCGCCCCGCGCGTCAAATGTGGTTTATAATTTTTGGTTGAATAACTTAAAAAAAAGAGCTCAACCCCCTGCTAGCCACAAATTAGCCGCAGCGAGAAAAAATTAAGACCAGAGAACATCATCATCGCCGCGCCGAGCATCGACGACAGTTGAAAATGTAAACAAATTTACATTCTAATTGTCGCCCTGGTTGCCTAACTTGCAGGCGCTCGCCCAGCGACTACGTCGCTGGCAGTAAAACTTCCAATCATCGACTGGGCGGGATACACTTTCCTTTTGCGGATAATTTGAAATTTATTCAAATTATTTATTTGCACACAAGAAAAGTTTCTGCGCGCGCTGTGTTGTCTTCGGTACAACGGTGTCGCCCGGGTTGCCTAGCTTGCAGGCGCGGCGCAATAGGATTTTAATTCAAATGTAAATAATTAAATCATATCGTTGCCGATGAATTTCATCCTACACCGAAACCATTATTTGCTCAATCACGTAGCTTGACTAGTAGACATGCTGTGGGAGGGGGGAGCCCCCCCCCCCTTCCGAGGGACACTTCCTGACGGCACAGCTGGAGCTGCTCGGATCTCTTGCATGTCTCGTCTCTATTATTTTTAAACATTAACAAACAACGACGTCAGGACGAATAACAATCGACTTTCTGGGGTTTGTAATAAATGTGCTGCTTTTGTGTGTCAGGGTAGGAGGGAAAATTTCACAACTTGAAAGTGACTCCTTTTTAATTCGCCCCCTCCCCCCTTCGATTTGAGCAGATGTCCTTTTCCAGCTGCTTCCAAGAGATGAAACGGCTTGTCTACTCTTTCGTCTGCACGTCTAGTTATAGATACACTGAGTAGACATCATTTCATGCATATCACACAAAAGAAGGAAGCCCCCGCCCCTCCCTCCTTCAAACCACTCCTCTCAAGAGGACCCAATAAAGCGTAACCCCCGACCCCGGCTCCATATAAATAACGTCAGATTCAATATTTAAAATTGAATATTTTTCAATATTAATAAAACTATTCATGCAATATGCGGAGGAGCCTTTTTGTGCTGTGATCATCATCCTTCTTCCAATCGGGACCCCTCCCCCCTTTTTCCTCACAGTTGTAGGAGGACGCATTTCGGAAAAAGCTAAACTAATATCGGGTAATGATTATATGAATTTGTGAGGTTGGCTTGGTCCCCAGGATTTATTGGAAGATGACGATGCTCTGGAAATGAACTCCCCACTCCTGGACCAAAAGGGGTGAAACTCCGATGTGTGGCAGCTGCTGCTGCTGCTGCTGGTTGAAATGATAGTTGGGGAAAGTTCGATTTGTAATGATATTGGAGATTTTTTTCCAGTTGACTATTTGCTGGGAACAAAGTCTTTTCTTTTTTGGTTTTGAAATGGAAAGAAATCTTGAAAGTTGGAGCATTTCAATCGAGTGTAGTCAGATGGAATTTATTACTTTGGTTGCATATCGAGAGGCATTCGAAGCTCTTATCAATATTAAATTTTCCAAATTAACTAAGGCTTCCTAAAATCGGCATTCCAAGGAAATCACAATTTTCCATCATCAATTTGATTCATACAATTTACAAAAACAGTATGAATTTTACTTAAAACAATTTACAACATTAAACCACAGACAACTAGATTTTAATCTAATTTAAATCCATCAATCAATAATTTAACGGTCGATTTGAATAATCCAAAACTCACCACGGCAATTTTGAACTCACCATGCACGCATTTGCAACTGTCAAACGAATTCAAATAAGATGTGGTGAATTTAAAAATATCGTGGTGAATTTTAACTGATCATACAAATTGACTGTAGAAATGTAGATCGAAGGATTTGTCTTTTCTACAAGTTTTTGACGTTTCACAAATTTTCATCAAAACTTTTGTTTTCCCCAACTCGGTGCAACTCAATTTGCATCCAGCTTTCGATGAAGATTAATCCCAGAAATAGTTCTCCAATCAATCCCACCGTCTGGCGGCGATTGCAACTTTTCTGCCACAGTTTTTCCCCTCTTTTTGCAATAAACGACACTAGTTTTGATTTGCGGTTCATTTTTCCTTGTTGTGTTTCACTTTTTTGTTTGCTCCTACAACAACGAAAAAAAAAAACGATTCGATTTTCGAACCGACACCCAAATCGAACCTCGAACCAAACTTTTCCAATCATCATCGTCCCCATCCTAGGAGGGAGGGGTGGTCAGTTCCTCGATTCCGACGAATAATTACCACACATACTAGAGATTTCTTCGCTTCGCTTCTGGTTGTGTACGTCTTCAATTAACCCCTCCAGAGGAAGCGAACGGCACCGCTCGAGCATATGTATTAGAATGAAGGAAAAACTCGAGTGAATTAATTCAATTTCATAATCAACTTTTCCTCGGACAGCGAGCGAATCACGAGGAAGATTCTGTCTCAGACAAAAAGACGAAAATTTTATTTTGAAATCGAAAGTTAACGGTCAATTTGAATCAAATCCGAAACTCACCACGCTGATTTTCGAATTCACCTCAGCTTTGACGTTTGATGTGGTCGAAAATGGATCTACTTGTCTGTGAACTGATCGATCCATTCCGAATTTGGCGGTTTTATCTAGCCAATTCCAGGGTGAATCCTAACCGCACTCTCTCCTCGACGAAGAAGCAAAACTTTGGCCCCAGCCATTGTCTGATCTATTATTATCGAACACCATCGCGAGGGCTCGTTATTATCGGGGCACGGCTTCCACCACAAGTCCACCTTCTTATAATAGAAAAACTGCGTGCATGAGTCTAATTTTTCCCGAAAAACACCTACCCCCGCCACGACTCCAATCAGTCATTTCCATCGAGCTCTAATTATTTCGGTGTGTTTCTTGGGTCGGACGGCCAAGAATGGAACCTGGATATGGGTGTGTTCCGGCCGGTTTTAGGCTGGGTTGTTTATTCTTACGATTTCTTGAAGGGGGAGGGGAAAATTTTTTGGAAGGATATTTGCTCCTTAAAGTTTGTACAAATGACTGTGGAGAAATTGGATTGATTTAGCTGTGGAAGTTACTAGTTTCCTTGAGTTGTTTCCAATTCTTCTAGTTCCATTGCAGTTTGTTGATTTGTTCCTTAGTTCCACTGTTGTCCTCTTGTTCCTTCCATTTCTGGTATTTGCGTTCCTCTGTTGTTATTTTGATTTTTAGTTCCACTGCTGTTCTCTTTTTTCTGTTATTCTCCTACTCTCTTGTAGTTTTTGTTCCTTCCATTATTGTCTTTCTTGTTCTATTATTCTTACTTGTGATATCCATTATTTTTGTTCTTACAGTCGACTCTCTGGCTGTCGATCTTCTCGATATCAATATTGCTCCATCTATCGATGAATTCTTCAGTCCCTTCAATCTGCATACTTCAATTATCTTCATTCCTCGATATTTTCTCTTGCTTGAAGGATCTCTTCCTCGACGGTCTCTCGGATTCTGTTTGCTTTAAAAATCTCTTCCGGTTGTCAATAATTTCACTTTCTCAATGCTTGCATAGACATTTTTCTTGGCAAAACCGAAGCTTTGAAGAGTGTTTGACATTAGTTTGTTTTGTTTTTTTATGCCGTTGGGTATCAAGAAAAAAATATTTTCAATCGAGTCTTCATTTTGCATCGTTTTGTAAACTGATGATTCTCTTCCTCGACGGTACCTTGGATATTGGCAACCAGAGAGTCGACTGTATTTCGTGCTTTCCATTTCATTAGGGCACAAAACTTTTGTAAACAAGAGTCTATCCCTCTCACACCTTATGCAAACTGTCATTTGAGTGAAAGGGATACACTTTTGTTTACAAAAGTTTTGTCCCCTTTTGAAATGTTAGGCTCCATTTGTTATCGTTCTTTTGGTCATAGCATAGCATAGCATAGCATCCTTCTACTGTGGTTCGTTTTGGCCTACTATTGTTCTCTTGGAAAGTTCCCTTGCTGTTTTCTTTTTATGAGATTGTTTTTGTTTTTTTCTTCACTGTTACTTGTGTTCTGCTGTTGTTTTGTTGTTCTCTTGTTCCTCAGTTTAACTGCCTTTACTGTTATTCTCTTGTGGTTCTTCGTTCCGTGCTCAACCCCCGCCACCAACCACAGTTTTCCCAACTACAAAACCGCAGAACCGATAATCACCACCACGTGTTTTCCACCGCTCTCTAGTGGCGTGGGTGGCACGTGAAAAACAATCAAGTAATTGATTCTCCAATCGCGGCGTTCCTTGCCCGCGAGCAAGTTGGAGGGGGCGGGGGCGAACCGTTTACGTTATTGGGTAATTACCCTGCCCTGACCACCAAGGTTCCGCGAGGTCTTACGTCATTCGGGGCACAAACCAGTGAGAGGGAGTCATGTGTAATGGTTTTAATTAATCTCCTGGTCTTTTTTTTTCGACGGATTCCGGAGGGCCGGAAAAAAGTTCATGCCAGACATACATTTTTTTCGCGCGCTCATATTTCGGGGGTGTACACTTTTAATGGTTTCGAGGGGGGAGGGCGCGCTAGAACAAGCCCATTGTTTGTAATCATAACAGCCGAATAAATTTTGGCCGCGCCACTTGATTACGGGGTTGATTTGGTGGTCAAGGGGGCGCAATTAGCGTGGGGCCCTTTGGCGTCTATTACCTGTTGGAGGGGGCGAATCTCCGGATGATGAATGGCCGCCACAGGTTTCGTTACAGTTCCAAGTACTCGTGACTATCTTGAAGAAATGAGCTCGCAGATTATTTTCCAGGGCGGGGGGCAACTGTCAAATGCTAATGAAATGGCGCCGTACATCGACCCATCCTCGGCCCCACCACGTGGGGCGCGATAAGCAAAAGGACACCAAACGACCCTCGAACGCCCAGAAAACTGATACCGAACATGCAATGTGTCTTCGGGCAACAAACATTTTCAATTACGAAAATTATAAGGTCCTAAGATGCCGTGCCCGGCGGCCGTCTGGCCTATTAACGCCCCTGAAAACAACCAGCAATTGCATACATTTAGGCTCGTTTCTTGACATTTACCGCCCTCTCGCACACAAACTCACTCACCACGCCGTACTACCCCACGACAGACGTCGTCAGTCAGAGCCCCATTAAGCAACTCGGAAAATCACAAACTGCGAGAAGGAATTAAAATTTATAGCTCACACCACACCGTCCCCCTGAAGTTCTGCAACCCGAGCGCGCGCCCTCTGTTGCGGGGCTCTTCAAAACAAAAACAATTTTCCCGCGCACCCCTTTCGCCGTCCTGCTCTCAAACTTTCACCATGGCGTCGGGTTGCCTACGTTCTAGGCGCCGCCGACCAGCAGTGAACAAACATTAAAATTCTTAATGTCGAAATAATGATAATTATAATCCTCAAAATGGAATATTTTAATGATAGTTAAGGCATAATTATCCATTGAATGTGATTATAAAACCCCTTTTCGCCCGGCACTCGGAGCACCAAGGACGACAAGAGAAATGAGCCGGCTTTGGCTTCGGGGGTTTGTACGTACGTAGTCTACTTTCGGGCGCGCCTTCGGCCCACCCAAAATCTGGGCCAACTCTTCAAGATAAAGAGCACGGTTGAAAAAAGCCAGCTAACCTGAATTTAAATTTAGTACGTCGCGGTGGGTCAGTTTGGGGTGATTTTGAAGAAAAATCGCGCCATCTGGTGACAAAAAATTACTTCATGCAAGATTGCTTGAAAATATAAAAAATCTTGCAGAGAATATTTAAGTGAATTTCGGTCGCCATCTGGTGATTCGAACCAACAACCAACTTCTGTTGATTTTTGAAACAATGCACTCTGGTGGCAAAAAAGGGATTTCATGCAAGATTGCTTCAAAAACAACAAAAATCCTGCATCCAAATCGCCGCGCAGCCAGTGTAATCCCATTAGGAACTCAATCAATCGCTTTCATTAACGAGGAACGGAGAGAGTGTGGGTGGTGGCAAATGGGCTGAACTGTAATGGCGCACAGAGACAATGCCCACCCACACACACACACTCTTGCCCACTTTGGTTACAATGAACCAATCGGGTTATAATCATCGCTATAATTTCCAAACCCACAAAAATGGGAACTCGATTGAGTTCGGTTCTTATGGTTCGCCCATCATCGCTGCTCTACCTTGCTTTCTCCCGGAGACGGCCAGCTCCCGGAGGGTGGAAGTTTTTAATCGATTTTCTAATTAAAAACCCTCCCCCTTTTAATTGCAAATGAACACTCGGGCGGCCGCCCAAACGATGTGCCCCCAAATGGCACAACACAACAACAAGTACCCCATTCAAGCGATAAAAATTATTGGAGCAAAGGGGTGTATTTACCCCCGGTAATGTTTCTATTTTTTCGTCTTCAATTTCCTTCGCCCCTTAATGTAGCCTAAATTGTCCAACACACACAATAGGAAAAGGTTAACTCTTCCCTTGAGGGATGTTGGAATATCAAAAATTTCACCATCAATCGCGCAAAAAGGCAGGAAATTCAATTAGCAATTTCACTTGAAACTTCCTTCGTGCGAGATTATGGGTAAACAGGCGGTCACTGAACGAGCGTCGCGACGCGTCGCGGAAATTCCATTTAAAATCTACATTTGGGCGCCCAACCCCCCCTTCGCAGTGCCACCTCGCGGCGGTAATTGAATTCCCGCGAGAGAGACATCTCGCGGCGATAATTTGACTGCCGCGCGCCATCTAGCGCGAGAAATTGATTAGTGCAAGTGTTTTGTCTGGCGATCTGTGGTGTCGCGCGCGTAATTTGCATACGAATTGGCGCGTATGGAAATATGAATAAATTTCACTTTTCTCGCGAAGCGTTGTCCTTGTGTGGAAAGGGGGGGGGGAGGTTTTCTATGTGTGTTGGGGATTCAGATTGATTGATCGCTATGCGGGAACATCAGTAAATAGAGAGGGACATTCACCGGACAGTAACAACGACGATGACCACGGCACAACAATGACGGTGGCGTGTATAATCAATTAGAATCTGTGTTGAACCGACGGGTGGGGACGCAGGAACACATTTCGCACTACATTGCTAACCCTTGGATGACGTCGTCTATCTTTTAGGACTATTTTTAGTTTAAAATTCACATGCATTTTTTTTTTACTAAATTTTAAAACAAGATGTCACCCTAATCGTTCTTGTGAAAATACAGAAAAACGATCAATTTGATCGGAAACTCACCACGGTTACTCTAAATTCACCACAGCTTATTTACATGTGTTTGACAGTTGATTGTGTAGTTGGGAGTGATTTTTCAATGAGAATGCCAGCGACTTTCGTTTGTTTGTCTGTGGCAAAAGCTTGAAATGTCCGAAGCTTGTGACAATGGCTAGTTTTAATCAATCATCGAAACTGTCACACAGGCGATGTACATTTTGTAATTATAAGACCTCAGGCATAAACCCACACTATACTTTGTCGTGCAACGTAAATTAACTAAAAATGACGTCAGGCGGAAATTGCATCGCGCCTAAATTTATGCAAAACGCACAGCAAATCACACTGACATCGTTAATATCCGATGGTCAACCCCCCTCTCCTCTCGTGTGGAAAAATCCAAAAATTCCCCCCTAATGACTGATGATCCCGTCGCTACACCACATTAACGGCGAATTGACCGCACTCGGGGTGGGTGGCATAAATGCAGGCGCGTCCGGTGGTTATTCAAATCGAATCGCGCAAAACTAGTGACATCTGGTGCCGTTTTGCGGTGTCATCATCGGCGGCGGCTATTAATTTCAGCTCTTTCCCCACCGTCACACAAATACACACAGTTTTTCAGTATCGATTGTGTTGCGTTTGGTTTTATGATTTAGCTTAGAGTTAGTGTCGTGTTTTCTTTTTTCGCGTTCTATTTAGAGTACATTTATACATTGTCGTCAACTAAAGTTTCGTTTGTTTTTAGTTTCGAGAAAATAATCAAAGGATACAAACTCACTCACCTTTACTCTAATACTAACTGTAGGCACTGCAAAAATAATAAGCAAAACCGCCCCCAAAACCCTACTTAACCGTCAGTGTTAATAATGATTTCTGATTGTTCAAAATAATAATTATTAATATTTATACTCGAAGAAAGGTTTTAGTTCCATTTCTCGCCTAGTTTCATTAGTTTTCGTTTATCACTCTCACCAACTCACACTTCAACTCCCCCTTTTCACCTTTCCTGCCAAGTTTTCCCGCACTTTTTTTTATTTCTTTTCATTTTTCGCTGTCCTAAGTTGAGCCACCCCCATAAACATCCCCACCTGAACCATTAAACCAACAGATCAAAATTTCACAATTCGAAATCCAAATCCACAACAAAAAAAAAATAACCGAAATTAAACCCCAATCCGGAAGAAAAACGTCGTCGAAGAAAATCTAGAGCTTGCGGGCTTTCAAAACAGATGAAAACACACACAAAATTACATACATGCCAAATTTTTCCTTTAAAAACAACTAGTGTAACACAAATGCAAAACTAAATTAACAGGTTGTAGATATTAGCAAACAATTGGTGAAAAGCAAACTAACTTTCGTTTTAATCTTTCTCTTTGTATTATTTTTGAAATCTAACATTTTGGCTAACAGCCAAACAGATGTGAATCAAACGTCAATGAAACTCACCACGGTAGTTTTGAATTCACCACCGCTCGCTTACGCGCGTTTGACAGTTGTTTGAAGTCTGTTTGTCTGTGATTTTAACTTTAGTTTTATTTACTTCAAAATGCCATCAAAATTAGTTTTTGTTATTTCAACGTGACAATCTCTCGCAATTCTTTGATTTTTCCTTCGATAAGTTTTTCTTCTTCTCTCTGTTTTTTTCCGTTTCATTGTGATTAAGCAAACGCAACAAACGCATTTACCAACAAACAAAAATCCCATAAGTTTACCTTTTCCCCTTTAGTTCAAACCGTTCATCTTTTGTTCAACGTGAAACCGCATCCTAAACACCTTTTTCTTTAGAAGTACTGTATACGCTTATATATAGATAAATATTAATAATCGAAAAACACGACCGTGATCTCTATCGATGTGTAATGATTTTTATAAATGAATGAAATATAAGAGGCACAAATCGAATGTAAGCACAATGGAAAAAAACGCTAATTGGTATTAAAAAAAAAGAGCAAATGCACAAAACGATGTGTACAAAATTATTTTCAGAGATTCGTGAACTGATCGAAACCAAGCAAAATCAATCAAAATTCCAAATTCTCGCGCGAATCAGTTCCAGCTCGAAAAAACAAAACAAGACGCTTATAAAAATAATTAACCAAATACAGATCAGGGTCGGACTTTTGGGCGATCAGAAATCATCTAACACTGCAATCCCTAATCACGATTGCAGATGCGCGCCAACATTGTGATACACTGATAAAAGAGGAAGCCGCCGATGAGGACGATGAGGAAGAGCTTCATCGGCAGCGACACCAGCAGCAGCAACAGCAGCATCAACGACTTCAGCAACACCACCGACAACAACAGCAGCAGCAACAGCAAAGGCGTGGTTGTCTAAGTGCCTCGATCGACCGACGAATGGACGGAACGGCGACAAAGTACGAACCGGAAGGGGACGGCGACAGTCGCCACTACATGGACGAGGATGAGGAAGAGGACGAGGAAGGCATCGACGACGAAGACATGAAGGAGGACGGCACGATGGACAGTGACTACCACAAACAGTTGGCCGCGGCGGGAGTGCTGGCGGCGGCCGCGGCAGCTGCCAGTGGTAATGGGAGTACCCTCGGGGATGGCAGTGACCAGGGAGATTTCTTCGTCGCCCACAAGTCCGGTTCGCGTGATCTTGCTCTGAAGCAGCACATCCTGAACGAGAAGGCTCGGCTTCAGGCGCACCTCCAGCGGCACCAGCAACAGCTGGCCGGGTTCCTGCTGTCGACGACCGCGGCAGCTGCGACCACCCCGCCCACGTCCACGCCCCAAAACTGCGTAAACAACCCCGTGCCGGTGTCCCCGTTCGCGACGAACCTCTCCGGAAGCTCCCTGAACGACGACTCTGGCCGCAAGCAGAAGCAAAACCAGCAGTCCCAACAACCCCAGCAGAACGCGACGGCCACGGCCAACCTGTTCAACGCGTACAACAACGCCAACAACTCCGGCTCCGGCGCCTCCTCCGGCCAGGTCTACCTGCTACCGTGCCCGCTCTGCGAAGTCCCGCTGGAACCGCGCGTTTTCCGGCAACACCTGGACCGGCACTACCCCCGGGACAGCCCCGTCTGTCCGGTGATCCAGTGCGGGCGCCGCTTTGCCCACCCGAACTCCGTTCGCAACCACATGCGCCTCAAACACACCAGCCAGTGGGCCAAAATGAAAGCGATGCGCTCCTCCGGCGGACCCTTCACCGGGATTCCCTGAGCTACGCTCGAAACGCCCCCGGTGGAGACCGCCCCATCCTAGGTCCCGCGTGACCGCGAAACACATTCCCCCTCGTCGGCGGGGGGTCTCCACCGGACAGATGATTCCTCGCGCCGAGCGGATGGGCGCCATCTAGCGTCTCAACCGAGTGCCACGCAAACTTGCATGCAAGGCGCCCATCCGCTCCCAGCGCGATCTATGAGCTCAGCGCTCACACTACTAAAGTTCCTAACTATTCAAAACAAAGCAAAGCGAAACGTTACAGAGTCGAGTGTAACCAAAATCGGCAGTGTTGTTCAAAACAAATCGATGCACCGCGCGCTAGTTGTAGACGTGTGCGTGTGTGATTAAGCATTCTTTTTTCCTTCTAATTTCTAGTCTGGTATTTAAAGAATTATAAGTAAATCGCGTCGCCACGACGCGGCGCTACCCATTAGTTAGAGTTTAACCAAAACTACGAACGCTTTTCTCTCCATTTTTTTGTGGGTTGTGTAACATTTGCGCGCAGAAAGCCAACAAATCATTTCTTAATCAGTATTATTTTTGTGTTGACGACTTCCTCCTTTGTGACGAATCGTGTAAGATTTATTTATTGCAAATTTCACACAGAAAAGAGTTTGCCAACAACCGAGAGAGAGAAAGAGAGTTCGTGTCCGGACATTCCGATTCCTATAGAGTTCTCGTTTTACTTGTCGTAGCTAAGTTGTGTTACATTTTTAAAATATCAATTTGCCGCGTCGTAAGATTCTTTCCCCCCTCCTTTGTTCGGCTTGGAGCGATGGCGGACGAACTAGAGAAAAGTAAAACGTTGATAATTTTCTATTTTTAGACATTCTAAAAAGGTTCCTATAATATAATTGACTATATACGAAGAAAAAACAAAAACTAACTGTATATTTATGCAAAATGAAAACAAACAGCAAGTACACATATAAAAACTTTAAACAAAACAAACCAAGTGCGTAGAGTTATAAAACAAAACAAACAACTAAAGGAAAGAAGCAAACTAGTAGAAACAAAGCTGCGAAAACAAACAAACAAACAAACAAACTATACCCAAAACAACCACAAACACGATATCCTACAACAGAGAGGAAAGAAAACCCCTAGCGAAGCAATGTTCCCTTAAAACCGGCGTTATTTTCACCTTCGACAAACACACAATAATTTATCTCGCGGCCACACCTTTGCTAATTTTCGCGCGCCCACTTGTGTTTTTCTATGTCACACCAACAACACCCTCGCCAACAACAACAACAACCATAATTAACGGACAGTTATTAGTGTGTACCCTACAGTAATAGATAAACAGAGCGAAAAAAAACGAAGCGTAATAATTTCCTCGTTTTGTGGTCCATTTTCGTTCAGCGACAAAACGCCATTTTTCCCACCTCGCAACAGTTTTGTCGTCGTCGTCCCCGCGCGAGCCCCAGGCTATTTCGCTAGGTTAGGTTAGGTTTAAAGTTCACACTTTACGCGGTTAAGTTGGTAGCGTTAGGTTTTATTAGTTAGGAAATTAAGCGCGCGCGCGCGCCCCCACCCAGTAAAAACACTACTACGATAGTTATTGACCCTTTTTTCAGGGTGCCTAAAGGAGGTATTAGACTATGGCAAACGAACACAATCTTGCACTTTTTCGTGTTTGACAGTTTGCCAAACAAAGCAAAACAAATGCAGATTGACGTTTCTGCAAACAAATGCAGGCAAACAAACATTGTTTGGCATAGTCTAATACCTCCATTATTTCGACAGTTCTCGACGGTGACGTAACGTCACCTTAGTGTTGATTGACCTTGAATCGAGAAAGTTCAAAGTCAATCAACAAAGAGGTAACGAAAAGTCACCGTCGCAAACTGTCAAATGAAGCACGCCGAAAAAAAGGTCTATTTGATTTCAGAGGTTAAGAAACGTAAAACTCGCCATACGATTGAGTTACTATTGAAAACGTGGTTTAATTAACTGTGTGAACTGCGTTTCACAGGCTATGCGCTTGTCGGTATGGAAAATAGGCAAAACAAACAAAAACAAAAAGATTCTGCAATAGTCAATAGAGCAACACACACACATGCAGTGTAAGCAAGTAACTAAACAACTGCTTTGATACCCCCAAAAAACAATGTTTGCAGAAGCATATAGGACAAAGTAAACAAACAACACAACAGTATATACTAAACGCCATATTATACGATACAAACAGACAAAAGTAAACAAAACAACTAGCAGCAAGCAAACAAATTGTAAACAGAAACTGTAAAGTTTAGTTTTGTATTTGAAGCTGAAGAAAGAGAGAGAGAGAAGGAGAAACTCACGTTGCTGAGAACAATAGAGAATTCAAGCGAAAGATGAAGAGATAATAAAACTGAAGAAAACTCTAAACACTTGTATTTTGGTATTTTGTTTGTAAACTATTACTCTCCTCTAACCTCCCTCGTTTCTGGAACTAACCCGGCACACGTACACACATATGCACACGAATTTCAACGCACACACACACACGCACACATCCCAAAACAAACAATATCAAATCGCCGCCATGTTATCACACTTTCGTTTTTGTCGATTATCTTTTTTATCATTTGCGACCATCTCTCTTTTCTCTTCCGGCCACCTCTCTGATCAGCAGTCTCTCGCCGTTCTTTAGAAATGCGAGTACGAGCCACCGACCCGCGGCCCTGCCCCAAGTGCGGCAAGATCTACCGCTCGGCCCACACCCTGCGCACCCACCTGGAGGACAAGCACACCGTCTGCCCGGGCTACCGGTGCGTCCTGTGCGGAACCGTGGCCAAGTCGCGCAACTCGCTGCACTCGCACATGTCCCGCCAACACCGCGGTATCTCCACCAAGGACCTGCCCGTACTGCCGATGCCCAGCCCGTTCGATCCGGAGCTGGCCTCCCGGCTGCTGGCCAAAGCCGGCGTGAAGATTTCCCCCGCGGAGCTGCGAGCGCGCGCATCGCCCACCGGAACGCGCCGCAACGACGGCATGAAGCTGGAGCTGCGATCGGGCGCCGACCAGGACGAGTTCGACGACCCCGAGGACCTGACGATGTCGCAGCAGAGCGGCCACAGCGAGAGCCAGCGGCGGTTCCACGAGAGCATGATGGGCATGTCGCCGTCGAGTAAGTGACGTTTGTGCACCTTTATCCAATGTAAACAATGGTGAAGGTGGAGTTCGTTTGACAAGTGATTCTAATCTGCTTTTTCGTTTCTAGTTCCCTTCGGAGACGTTTCACCGTTCAACCACCCTAGCACGACGATCACCAGGGTGGGACAGGAAGGCAACGGTAACAAGCAGGACCAGTCTGGCGGGCGCGGCCATGGCAACGGATCGGGAATGGGTCATGGTGGCCCGGGAGGGAACGGCAACAACGGTGGAGGCAGCAGTAGCGGTGTGAACCACATGCAACCCAACACCCCCACCGGATCGGCCATTCTGGATACGTATCTGCAGTTTATCACGGAGAATGCATTCGGTAAGTGTTGGAGCTGTCAAAAGTGAGATTATTCACCACGCTGTGGTGAAAAAAGTTCGTCACTTTCCCAACGTTGAAGTCTCCCGCCACTAATCAAAGCAATCGGTCTTTTTCACCACGCAGGAATGGGCAGCATGACGCAGGAACAGGCCGCGGCCGCAATCCAGGCGGCCAAGTACGCCCAACTCAAGGCGATGGGCCACAACCTGGACCAGCTACCGCCAGGATTCCTCCCGCCCCAGCTGGACATTGCCAAGCTGACCGGTGGCAGTCCGGGAGCCGATCTCGGATCCGCCCTCGGCAAGCTCCAGTCCCAGAACCCGAACGTGACCATCGAACCCGCATCGAACCGTGGCGACGACCCGCGACACCTCCAGATGAGCGCCCAGCAGAAGCTCCTCTCGCTGGCCGCCGGCAACGGAAACCACAACCTGAACAACAACTCGATTCTCAACAGCGATTCGATTCGGCGTGGCGACTCGTCCGAACCGATGGATTTGGGACTGGACGGACCGCAGCACCAGCATGGAAACGACGACGGGCACAGCTCCGGCGACGAGCGGAACTACTCCGACGACGAGGGCGTTGGCACGAATTGACGCTAGGAAATTTACTCTGGACAAGCCAAGTTTTAAGGACTAAGTTAAAGATGATTACCTCCGACCGAGCGTCCGCCGCGGCGCGACCAAAATGAGTAAATTCGTTGTGCCATCCTTAATTAAGTGAGTATGATAATTGTTCTCGACATATTAGTACTGTATAAATCCATCCACGTGAACAAAGAGACAACAATCGTCCTCATGTACGCAGAGAACACAAACTCGTGAATGTTAATACCTCAGGTTATTAGTTATTTTGTTCATTTTAGTTCCGACGATAGGAAAGAAAACCTTAGTGTGTAAGCGAAGAAAACAAGTCTACCACGCGGGCACAAATATGTTACGTGCGACCGCGTAGACAAAAAACTGCAATCCGTAATTGAAATACCTCATATTGAAGAAATAACGTTTAATTTAAAGCTTCCCCCTTTTTGAAAAGCCGGGAAGCAGGTTTTCTCCTGTTGTACTACTTACTTAGTGATGATAAGAGCATGTATTTACAAACAAGCAACAAACCAGTTGAGACACACAATCCGTCAGTCTACCTCAAACACGATAGTTAGTGAAAGTTACGATTTTTAACAAAGCATCTACTTATACACACACTGACATCCATACGCCAGTTGATACAAACAAAAAACGAACGTGAATCTCCCAACTATCACAAAACGAAAGAAAAAGAGAGAGGAATAAACGTATACTAAAACACAGATACGAAAACATACACACGAAAACACGCAGAACCTCTGTATACGCGAATGCGCTATCCCGCTATACCTAACCCCTTTTTATCCTTAGAGTTTAACCGAAGCACAACTTTGGCAATTTTTACTGCACAAAATACGAAATAAACAACAACAAAAAACTTTTATCAGAACCGCTATACGAAAGCAATTGAATTCACCCTACAAATGTATACTGAATCTTTTTCCGTTTTATTTTCACCTTAAAAAGTTCGAAAATGGTTTAAAACTAACCCCAACCTATACGATTCAAACAACCTATATCAGAGCAAAATTTGCCAGTATACGTCACACAACATACGAAAATGCAAACAAACTTGTATACCATCGATTCACCAACTCTCGGCACAGTCGCGGACGGGACGCAAGTCCACTTGTCTGTGTCACACACGCCGAGTGCGAGAGACAAGTTTATACGATTTATCAAACGAAACGCAAGTAATACGAACTAAAACAACCGATACGATATCAAATCAAGTATACTAAAAAACAAAAACACACAGAAGAGAATGCGTTGCGATTCCACTATCGAATCTCATAAGTTAAAATCACAAGCGATAAAAATACTCACTCGTAAACAATCACAACTACCTCTTGACGTTTTTGTTTTTAAAGCATCGCTCGAGCAAAAATGCAGCGAAAAGTTTGCTCAAATTTGGCGCATGTCTTTCTTTTCTCCTTCAAATTACAATTTACTTACAACTTCGGTGTTTTTTCACAGTTTAGAATCGGAAAAAAACTTACCTGTATTTGCAACCGCCTACTTCAATCTATTTTTTCGTTCTCTCGCTGAGTGACAGCACCGCACGCCAGCATCTGTCATTCAAACTGACGTCGATGCGTTACGTAACGCTTTGCAAGGGGCGCGACACTGCAAGTTTTTTCGGACATGCCTTAAATTTTAGTGAACTTTTTTGCAATTTTTCTTCGGAATCCTCAACACAAAAAAGCACACACGAAAGTTACGCACACCTACTCACTACGCAGTGAAACAATAGATTTATATTTATTAACTGAAACAACCTCAGGATTTGTTACTATGCAATTATCGTCACGTTCGTGACGTTCAAGCGATCTGAAATACTCCGAGTCCAGTTTTCAAACATTACAACTAGTGCAACACAAAACGGGTATAATATTATGTTTTTTACACAGCTGTTTAAAATAGTTTTTTTGTTTACTCAGGTATGTTTTAGTTATAGTTGATACACACACAAGCACACAAAAGCATCCAACCTAGGAGAAGGTGAAACATTTTAAATGTTTACCAATTTTCCTAACAAAACCAACAAACCTCTAGAAACTCTGTGTACAAATTTTTCCGAGCAAAGTATTTAAGGAAGAGAACAAGCAATAGCGCAAAAGTATTGAATCTCATCTTTTCGAATCTCTCCGATCCCTTCCGGCATCCAAACAAAAATTAACGCTCTCAAAGTTTGTACTTAAAACGCGATTTAGACAAAAAACAAAAAAATCAATCACTTCCTGTATAGCTTGCTTCCAACTTGCGTGGAATAAGAAAATGCTTCCCAATCAAAACAAAAATATTTCCATGAAAGTTTTACTGAAAATACACACACAAAAGAAACCTGTAAATAGATGAAGCACATTATCAAGTAGGAAAAAGTAGCGATTTTAGAGTTTAAAAACATGGTTAAGTAAGCGTTTACGGTTAAGCTGATACTTATAAAGAAAAGAGAATGATTTAAGAAATGTAAAATTCTTGTAATAACATACACAAACAAACAAACACAAAAAAACCCTAGCGTTACTTACTCGATTGGTGTATTTTCGACGGAAGCAAACAAAAAAGTGGTTTTCAAACTATGCAAGAACGCAGAATAGCTAAATTAAAAGATATATAAAAACTTGATACAAAGCGATAAGGATTAGGCAAAGCGCAGCAGAAAAATGCACTTTTTATTATGTTTTCATTAAACGCGTTATTTAAACACAAGCTTTTGGTTGAAGTGTTTTCTTCTTTTTCCACTGTGAATGGTTCAAATCAAAATTACAAATTTAGTTAACAAAAGAGAGAGAGAGTGCGTTTTAGAAATTCAATGAATTTTTCAACTCACGCCAGTTATGTTATTATATGTTGTACTTACAAAAAAATAAAACAAAAAATCTCGTCTTTAAGATCAGTTCTCCCCTCCCTTCCACCGTTGGACGCAATTTATTTATGTTTGAAACAAAATTTTTAGATTCGCTTCGTTTCGATCACAAAATGCTAGAGGGTAGAGTTAAGTGCTTAGAAAAAAAAGAAAAACTAAGCGCGGAAAAGAGAGTTGTTAAATATTAATTGCTGCGACTATTGTGGGAAAAAGCAAACAAAAATATTTTATTTAATGTGTGATAGACTTACTCTAAAACATGCGTAAAACAAATGCTGATTGCTGAAGAGATAAAGAAAAAAACTACAAAAACAAAAGTTAGATTATTGAACAGCGCGAAGAGCCGTAGATTAAAAATATATTTAGTAAGTAGTAGCTAACGAAATGGAAATCTAAAAAAGCGCAAAAATAAGAATCTATATTTAAATAAAATGTTCGTTCAATAAGTAAAGCTACCACTTCTCGTAAATTGTAAGATATATTTTCATTTTTTAAGTTTTTTTTTATAATTATAGTTCAACCGTAATCAGGAATTATATATAATTTTTTCAGAGAAAAAATATATTTAAAAATTATAATTTGTTTATTTTTTATTTTTATTTAAGTTTATTTCCGAAACATTCCCTGTCTTTCCACCACTTTCATTCTTTGCCTTTTGTTACTTATTCTTTCACGGAAACCAACCCAACTTTGTTCACTATTTCGGGGTGTGCCTTTTTTGAAGTCAAGTCAAGATTTGTAAGGCAGAGCAAAACTAATACGCGAGAAATGCAAATGATGAAAAACGCAAGGAAATAGAGACAGTAGAATGGGATACATCGCAGCTTGATTCATAAATACAATACAAGTTCCTAAACAAAGTAGAAAAAAAGAAAAAAAACTTTTTTACAAGCAGAAAAAAAAATCTAATCAGCTAACCTTCCTTTTAGAGCGCAAACCGTAGAGAAAGTAGACATTTTCAGCATAAAAATATCGCATTTTTATCAACATTGAAACAAAATTATCAGCAAAAAAACAAGAAAGAAATGAAGAGAAAAACAAACTCGTTCAAGACAATAATGATGATCATTTCTTGTAAACAAAAAAAAAAGCGCGACTCTCCCTCCCCCTTTTCCAGTGTTTGGTGTCGTCTGGAAAGTGTCACTTTTTAACCGAAACCCCTAACCTGGTAAAAACGCATGAAAGAAGAGTAAAATAATGACCTGTGTAGATTCAACCTAACCTCTTTAAAAAAAATAAAGGAGGCAAACCATTAGATGAGAAAACGCATTATTTTGATCACAAACAGAAAAAAAAACATTGCAAAGATATCACAAAACAAAAACAAAACACAAACAAACATTAGTGCAATACCGCGTTGACAGTGAGACAAAAACTAGAGAAAATATTGAAGATGATAAAAAGATAAAGAAATTAACCGAGTCTGATTCGGACAAACAAAAGTGTAGTTGTACAACAAAGAAAAAACCTAACCTGAAAATATTGAATTGTTACAAAATGATCAGGAAGCAAAGCAGAAAAAAAACTCAAGCAGAACCTGTGTAGAAGAGCGAGATAAAGAATAAAAAGAAGAAACCCTTGTGTAATTGCTTTGAGTATCAAACCTATAAAATTATTATACCCAATCTACATTGAATATATAACTCGTATGGTAAGCATATTTGAAATAAATCAATAAAATCGTA